>NC_029785.2:76394775-76467283 GCF_000816755.2 Arachis ipaensis
ATTTAGTTGTTTCTTTTTATTTTTAATATTCCAACAGGATCAAAGCCCGAGAAGAGAAGATTGTACTACACTAATCATGCAGGACATAGCAATCTCATTTACATTATCATTTAACAATAGTTTCAGATCATTCAGGGAAATGTCAAGAAATTCAAAACCTGGTTGGTTTTTGTTTGATAGTTTTCTTAGCTAGCTAGCACACTTATTTACTTCTTTGAAAGCATGTTGGAATTTTAGTCCTCAAAATATTGATATTGTTTATCAGAGCATTAAAGCTCTAGCTTTCACGATTGAGATTGTTGATGCTTTCATATGTAATGACGAAGTCCTTCCACTATAAGAAGAATGGTGGAATTAGAGGAAGAGGACTAGAAGAGTGGTTACAAATGAGGATGAGTTAGTACTTTAGGTTTACATTAGGTCACAATCTAAATGTTATCACATCACATAGCGATTGCAGTGTTTATTGTGGTATTGGAGCATCAACTCATTATTTTGTTTGTTGAATCACTACTAGAATAGGATTAAAAGACCACTATGGTTTGCTGGGAGATCAATCTCATGGACAATAATAGTTCATGCAATTAGAACTTCGAAATCAGTGCCCGGCCTTAGAGAATATTATGGGATTTAGTCATCTTTTATATGTTACTTTTGATTAATGAAAGTTAATTTTTTTCGAAAAAAAAATAAAGTGTGAACAAATAAAAAATATGACACACGAACTATATTATCTACGTTAGCATTTAATTTTTTTTAAATATATATCATATTATTACTTTTACTAAAATATCCTCATAATTTAGTAAAACTAAAAAACATCTTATTAAATTTTACAAAAGAACTTTATTAGGGAGTCAATGAAAAATCTTTACAATGTGTACAATGAGCTGGTTATTTGGCCCAAATAATAAAAACCAAATCACATTTTACCCTAATTTCAAAAATCCCATTCAGATTTCTTGTGAGAACAACCATCCAATCCCTGATTCAAATCAGGTTTTTTCCAATTCTTTCTGCTTGTACCGACGGCAACCCATCCACCTAACCCTGACACGATCTCTTCTGAGCATCCTACTGCAAGTGACGTTGAGAGAACCTGAACCTCTATCAGCACCGATCACAACTGCACCCCTCACCCTCTCGCATGTGCCTCTTTCGTCGCTGGCAGTAACCAGTTCGGTCGGCGCCTGCTTCCTATCGCGGGTCTCTCGTGGCATCCGCCGGATGTAAGAATCGTGACTAATTAACTGCCTAATCAGGTAATTAATTGTCCAAATTAGGTTATAAAAATTTAGAGTGAGAATTTGAGGATGTAAATATGATTTTTGGACTCAATAGGTTTTTCTGAGTTAGAAAATGTGTTTTCTGCGAAAAACTGGGAACCGGAGCCGAACCGGTCTAACCGGTTCAAGTCTGTCCGGTGCTGCGCGAGAAAAAGTAAAAACAGTCAAAAACCTTAGAAAAATATTAGAAATGAAAAACTGGGCGTTAATTTTAAAGATTTGAACCAAAGTTGGGCCAAAGGAGTTAAAAATACTAACTGGTTGGACCGGGCCCAAGTTTGGCCCAAGCCCAACATATAAATAGGTTCATTTAATGAACCCATTCAGCAACAACACACATAAACACAACACCACCATATGAAAGAGAAAGGGGAGAAGAGAAGAGAAAATACTATTCATCATCATCTTTCCAAGCTCATATCTTGAGCTATAGAGATCCGATCGCCGCACCGTTTGCGGCCACGCATTCCTTGTGAAAAGCTCTACAAAACCTACCAAAGAAACTGGTAAGGAAAGCTCAAATCCCTCTCAGTTTTTCTCTTCAAAATTTCGAGTTTTAGGGCTTTTGATTAAGTGAGGTTTTGTGATTTTGGGGTGTTTAGGTACACTCTAGCCTTTGATTAGCATTGGATTTGGCTTCTAAACGTGTTGGGTAAGGTGAGTTGCTCTTGAACCCTTGTGAAATTATTGTGAGTTTGGAAGCTTTGGAACTTGTTGGTGCTTGTTGGAGTGGAATTTGTAGCTTGGATTGTGGTGGAAAGCTTATCTGGAGCTCATATTTGGGTTTTGGTGCATATTGGGGATCGGCCAAGGTATGGTTTTAGTTTCCTCTATATAGTATATAATATTCAAGGACACTTAGGCTAGTGACCCATAGGATAGGTTTGAATTAAAATGGTTGTTGAGTTGTTGAATGATGATGTATGATGATTTATGATGGGTTGATGAATTTGAGTAATTATGATGATTGATGATGATATGATAATGATGAATGATTGTGTGGATTGAAAAGTGAATGGTAATGATATATGTGATGTTGAGATTGATGAAATGGTAATGTGGTGGAAAATGTGAATGAGGATTGATTATAATGTTATACATTTGATGTTGAGGTTGAGAATAATGAAAGGTGAAGGAAAAATTACACTACAAAAAAAGTCCTACTATGGTCACGACAAAAAACCGTGACCATAGCTAGTAAAAAGGGTGACCATAGATCTATGGTCACGGTTTTGAATCTATGGTCACGGTTTTTTACCGTGGGCTATTCTCTCGTGGCCATAGGTCTAAGGTCACAGTTTTTTTATCTATGGTCACGGTTTCAATTTTCAAATCCTGACACTTTAGGCCACGTTTTTTCACCGTGACCAAAGGTTAATCTGTGGTCACGCGTAAAAACCGTGACCATAGCCACCCCTCCTTAAAACCGTGACCATAGCTCTATGGTCACCCCACCTTAAAACCGTGACCATAGCCTTATCTATGGTCACGGTTTTTGCCGTGACCATAGCCTCTATGGTCACCCCACTTAAAACCGTGACCATAGCCCTATCTATGGTCATGGTTTTCGCCGTGGCCATAGCCTCTATGGTCACCCCACCTTAAAACCGTGACCATAGCCTTATCTATGGTCACGGTTTTTGCTGTGGTCATAGCCTCTATAGTCACGGTTTTTGCCGTGGCCATAGCCTCTATGGTCACCCCATTTAAAACCGTGACCATAGCCCTATCTATGGCCACGGTTTTCACTGTGACCATATCCTCTATGGTCACACCACCTTAAAATAGTGACCATAGCCTTATCTATGGCCACAGTTTTTGCTGTGGCCATAGCCTCTATGGTCACTCCACCTTAAAATCGTGACCATAGCCTTATCTATGGTCACGGTTTTTGCCGTGGCCATAGCCTCTATGGTCACAGTTTTTGCCGTGGCGATAGCCTCTATGGTCACCCCTCCTTAAAACCATGACCATAGCCTTATCTATGGTCACGGTTTTTGCCGTGGCCATAGCCTCTATGGTCACGGTTTTTGCCGCGGCCATAGCCTCTATGGTCACCCCTCCTTAAAACCGTGACCATAGCCTATTTTGTTTTGAGATTTATTTTTTTTAAAGTATAATCACATCCCAAATTTATGATAATCACAAAATAAATCTAAAAATGAGAAATTCAAGATATCTAAATCATAAAAATTATATTTTAAGCTAGATATATTTTTAGTCCAAACAACACAAATAAAAATAGAGTGTAATTTATCCATTACATGTAATACCAGGTAAAGTCTTAAAAGTATAAAACACATTAAAATATTATATTTAGATAACTAATATATATAAATATATATATATATATGAGACCCATCTCATCTCATATTGCTATGGAAAATATTTTCTTCATATCATGTCCTCCAGGTAGAAAAAGAAATAAACATGTTAGAACAGAGAACATTGTACATCTGAAAGCGACAGTAAAAAACATAATAACAAATAAGCAAATGCACAAAAAATTGTACACTATTTGTTTTTGTTTACATTTCCTCCTTTTTTGCTATTTCCAAAATTTTGCTAAAATAAAAGAGAACGAATTCACAAAAGAAACAAACTTCAGATTCTATTTCTAGAAAAAATAAATTACCCTACCTTAAAACATTCATGTGCCAAAAAAGTAGGATCGTGCTACTTGGGATAATTTCATTCCATGTTATTAAAAAATGGCAAGCACACAAAAAATAAGTGATAAAATAAAAGAGAATACGCAAATAATTGATGCTCAAGATGCAAATATGCAGACTTAGATGGCATAGAAGGACACTAATAAATCAACCACACCTCACAAGATCCTATAATAATGAACTTCACTCAGTGCTAGTACAGCTTCAGAATGCCGATGTTCCTTTGGATGTATTCCAAATGGCCTTCTATAGGAAGTATTTTTCTGAGTCTACAAGGGAAGTGAAGGAGATGGAACTTATGCAGCTGAAGCAAGGTTCCTTGTCTGTGGTAGATTATACTAGCAAATTTGAGGAGCTTTATAGGTTTTCTCGGGTGTGTCAGGGTGCCCCGGAGACCTACGAAAAATAAAGAATCTTTATCTTATATTGTTGACTTTTTCAAAATTCAAATTTCAAAAAAAAAATTCAAATTTCAAAATTTTTAATTTTCAAATTTTTAATTTCAAAATTCAAATTTAAAAATTTAAAATTCAAAATTTAATTTTCAAAATTCAAAATTTAAATTTCAATAACCTTTTAATTTAAATTTGTTTTTATTTTTAATTTTTATTAGCTACTATGAATTCTCACCCCTTTGGCTATGAGTTTGGTTACAATCATGTTACAGGAAGAGGAGATTACAATGAAAGCTTGGGTCATGGATGGGACAATCAAAGATGGGAGGAGCCACAAGAATTTGATCAACCTTCTTGGCGACAACCACCTCCAAGGCACTATCAACAACCATTCTATGATGCGCACCAAGACAATGGTTATGGTGGACCTCTTCGTGACAATCAACACCCACTACAAAATACCTATGAACCTCCTCCTCCACGTAATTTTGAACCACCATACTCACAAGTTTTTTACCACCAAACACCACCATATAACCCTAACCTATATCCACCACACCAACCACCATATGAACCACACCCAGAACCACCACCTCAATATTCACCATTTCCATATCCTTATCAAGAAGAACCACCTTCCTATTATGAACCCTTTCTCCAAAATAATGAACCCTCATATCCACCCCAATCTCCAATGGATGACATCCTTCGTGGTCTTCTTCAAGGGCAAGCGAAGATGCAAAGGGATGTACTGGAACTCGCGACTGCCTTAACCGAGGTGGTAAATAAATTAGCTTCTCAACATCTGAGCACTCAAATTACTCCCATGGCTGCATGTGGAGAATCAAAAGAAGAGCGTAGCATGAAGGAGACACTGGAAACTTCGGTGGACAATGAGGAACATGGCTTTGTATTGGAACAAGTGGAGAAAGCCATAATAGTTACAGAGAAAGAAATGGTTGAAGATTTAGGAGATGCTGAACCTCCATGGGAATCGAGAACTGTATAGGATTCCGCCGAGAAATTTGAATTTGATATTGAAGAGGGTGTACAACCTCCAAGGCATATCATAGTTGAAGACTTTGCAGAGGTTGATCAAGAGATGGAGATTAAAGAAGAGGAAGCACAACCTCCCATGCCCTTGGTAAGCCATAAAGAAGAGTTTGATTTGGAAGAAAGCTACCAAGAGGAAGAAGTTGGAATTGAAGAAGCTCGCAAAGAGGTAAAAGTTGTTAAGGAAGAGCACAAGGGAATGGAGCTTGAAATCACCTTGCCAAAGTTGTTGGAGACCTCTCCCCCAAAGCCATTACCATCCAATACAACATTCAAGTGGTCAAAATTCATATCCTTAACTTTTACTTTCCCACTTGAATATGGGCTACTTGAGACAGATGGTCAGCTTAGAGCTCTTTGTGGCTTTAAGAGTAAGAGGGAGATGGTTGGTGGTTGGCAACACAATCCTAGGTTCATTATGGTAGGTAGCTTACGGCTGAATTATCATGGTTGGAAGAATACTAAATTGAATGGGTCTAGGAAGTTGTTTCGCCGCTTTAGTGAGAATTTAGATTATCTGCCGCCCGGTTGGAACACTAATGATCAACAAGAAGACAGGGGCAAAAGCAAGGTTTGGGACCCCAGAATTCATTCTGGCAATCAACACTCTTGGGGCCTTGTCACTTGCTTTAACTTGCTTGAAGGCTTTCTGCGCCTAGTTTAGGATCCTGGAGGATACTAGAATTACAAACATTGGTGGAGATTCCTGGATGAGTTCAAGCATAAGCCACCATGACAAGAAGCTCATCAAATGTCCAACTTAAGGACTTTAACTAAAAGTGCTAGGTGGGAAACAACCCACCATGGTATGATCATTCCTTTTTCAATTTTAATTTTATTTTGTTTTGTTTTTAAGTTTTATTTTATTCCATTTTATTGAACCTGGAATTATTCATAACATCTGCATCAACATCTACATACTGCATTCTGCATTTTGCATAAAAAAAATGGCACGCGACGCCACAGCGTTACCGACGCGTCCGCGTCATATGTGCGTTGGGAAGAAAACAAGATTGAACAGAGAGTCACGCGAAAGTATGGCTGGAGGCGTGCCTTTGGCACAAATTGATCCACGCGACCGCGTCGTTGACGCGTCCGCGTCATGTGGGAAAAATGCCTCCCACGCGTCCGCGTCACCCACGCGAATGCGTGGCCCTGTAAAATCGACGTAAACGGGTGTTTGGCAGCAAGTTAGGCTGGAATGGGGTTGGAACGGTGCTAGAAGCACAAGCCTTACCATGTGAACGCGTGCCCCACGTGTCCGCGTCGTTTTGCAAATATGGCCATCCACGCGATCGCGTCACCCATGCGAATGCGTCACCCCAGATTTTTGGCAAAAATGCATTTAAACAGAGAGTTGTGCGTACGCGAGGCTGCTCTCGCGCCACTAGCACAACTCGAGTCACGCGTCCGCATGCTCCACGCGTCCGCGTCACCTGAACTTATCACACACCACGCGACCGCGTCACCCATGCATCCGCGTCACCCGCGTCGCACAACTTATCCTGATCAGCGCCAATTATCTTGTCTTTTCTTTTCTAATCCTAATTTTTTTCTATCTTTTCTTCTTTCTTCTTTCTTTCTTACTTCATCTTTTTAACTTCTCATCCCTCTTCACTTCCATTCTATTTTATTTAATTTTTTTGCATACTTTCATCCATTGCATTTTAATTTTGGGTATATTTTTATTTTTTTTTTCTAAAATTATTATTTTTTCATTGGTGTTAAAATTTTCTCATTCAACTGTTACATCTTTTTGAATTATTCTGGTGCTTCATGACTTGTTTTATTTTAATTGGGTATTATTATTCATAAGTCAATGCTAATTTTTATAATACTGATATTCCTTTTGCATTGATATGCACTTACACTATTTTGCATTACCCACACCCTCTTCCCCATTGTTGCAATTCTTGCACTATTGATATCCCGTATGCTTCTACTGTTTTCTCACTACATGTTGTAGCTATCATGTAATTGAGACCTTTATTATCTGGCATTACCAACCCATATTTTATTTATTTTTCTTATCTTTATTTCTGGGTTACTTTTTTTCCTTTTTCTCTTCTTTCAGGATGGCCACCGAGGAAGAAAAAGAAAGAACTTCTATATAGGGAGACAGGCAAGTCAATCTGCACAATCTATAGAGAAAGGCATCAGTTGGAGCAGCCCGTCCACTTGTACATCTTAGCATGCACCGAGGACGGTGCAACCATTAAGTGTGGGGAGGTCGATACCGATCTCCATGGGTTAGTTATTCTCTTCTCAACACCAATGTCTTATTTACTTCATTAGTTCATTGTTGCATTGCATAATAGATCGCATGTGTAGTTGATTGTTTGCATTTAAATACTACTTGGTTGAAAAATAATAAGTTTCTTTCTAGGACCCTATTTTTTAAAAAAAATTCACTAATTTAAATAAAAAAATTAAAATTTTCTATGTGTTAAATTTGTTTGAAGTTGTATTTGGAACATGGTTTTTGAGCCAAAGAACACACAACCTGTGAGATTTTGAGATTAATTACATGGTTACATTAGTTAACCATAAATATTTTATTCTTGTGTGTTTTCTTCTCTATAATTGCAATCTTTACTTTGTTCCACTCTATATGTCCATTATTTAGTGTATTTACATGCTTGCATATGATTGAGTGATGCACGGAAACTTGTCTCTCAACAATTTTCTTTCGGCAAGTATACCGAATTGTTGTCAAGTAAAAACTCACAATAGAGTGAGGTCGAATCCCACAGGGATTGATTGGTCAAGCAACTTTAATTGGAAGAATGTTCTAGTTGAGCTAAGCAGAATTTGGTTTGAGAGTTGCAGGAAATTAAATGGCGGGAAAGTAAATAGCAGAAAATGTAAATGCTGGAAGTAAAGAGCTGAAAATAAATGGCGGAAAATAAATTGCAGAATTGTAAATGGGAATGGGGAAGATACTCATAAAAGTAAATTGCAGAAATTAAAGAGAATGGGTAAGATCAGAATGGGGAATTCATTGGGTTTAGGAGATGTTGCATTCTTCGGATCAAGTTCATTTTCATCTCTTCCTCAATCAATGCGTTCATTGATCTCCTTGGCAATCTTAAGTGATCGAATTACAATTTCTTGTAATTCAATCTCTCAAATCTTGATCAATAGCCAATTCCTTGGTCAATTTCTCATGAGAAGAGACGAAGTATGGTCACTGATTATACCACATGCATTCCCAAATCAAGTGTTAGTAGAATTATAGTCACCATATCCTTCCAACCCCAATTTGGTCCAACATGAGAGAGCATTTCTAGCATGATCTCTTCATTCCTCTTCCAAGGTTCAGAAGAGATCCAAGTATGAATAGCTTCTTTTCCAAAATAACTACCCAATTGGATGAAGATTGAAAGCTTTCTAGTAAAATCAAGAGAAAAGATAAAAGAAGAGTAATGAAAACTAATATTGATCCATCAAATTACAACAGAGCTCCCTAACCCAATGAAAGGGGTTTAGTTGTTCATAGCTCTGGAAATGGAAAACATAGATGGAAAATACATTATGAAAAGTAGACTAGAAGTGTAGAGAAAGTAAAAGTATACAGAGAGTAGTTCTCAAATTTCCAACCCCCCCAAAAGCTCTCTATCTAATTCAAAACTACCCCTATATATACTACTCTTTTGATCTTCTAGTTGGTTCTTCAAGTCTTGGATATGGGCCTTTGAATCTTGAGTTTGAAGCAGTTACCCTCTTCAGTGGGCTTAGCTTTACTTGCAGAGAGAAAGTGTGAAGTAGGCAGGGTGTTTAGCTCAGGACGTTAGTGGTGTTAACGTTAAGTGAGAGTGTGGACTCGAGAACGTTAGTGACAATCACCTTTTTCACTAACGTTCCTAACCAAGGATGATCTACGTTAACTTCAACGTTAGTGGCACCAGCGTGACCACTAACGTTGCCTCTTGGTCCTTCACACACGTTATTGGGACTCACCTTTTCTAATAACGTTGAGAGTTCTCCTTTCCCCTTCGTTAGAGTCCACGTTAACTTAGTTAATGTGGCTCTTAACATAAGCTTGCCAATCCTTCGAGAACGTTAGTGACACTTACCTTTGTCACTAACGTTCCAAGATGCCCCTACTCCCCACGTTAGAATCCACGTTAACTAAGTTAACGTGGAAGCTAACGGGGCCAATATGAGCTTGGTCGAACGTTAGTGACAAAGGTGAGAGTCACTAACGTTGGCTCCACTTTCTTTCTTCCACGTTAGAGTTCACGTTAACTTAGTTAACGTGACTTTTAACGTGGGCTATGATGGCTTCGAGGACGTTATTGGCGAATACTTTTCTCATTAACTTTTCAAGCTAGCTCCCATTCCATGTTAGTGGTCACATTAGTTAGACTAACGTGGCTGCTAACGTGGTTCTTTCTTGCTTCCTTTGTCCTGAAATCAAGCAATAGAGTGCGTCAAAGTTCTAATCCACATCATGAGACATGCATCATCTAATTTGTCATATAATTCATGCATAATTCTCATGAAATCATGTAAATTGCACTATGTTTGCTTGAATCAAGATGTGAGTGAAATTCTATCCAAAACTTGCTTATTTCCTAAGAAAATGCATGAAACTATCCTAAAACAGTAAAGAAAAGGTCAGTGAAACTGGCCAAAATGCCCCGGCATCACAACACCAAACTTAAAGCTTGCTTGTCCCTAAGCAAGTACTGGAACAAGAGAATGATGAAATGCCAGGAGAAATGAGTCCTTATTGTGGAAGTTATGTCCTTGGTTTTATGGTGGTTTCATGCATAGCAACTTAGGTTCATTCCTTCACTGGCTTTCAGACCTTTATCATGTCCCTGAATACTCACTTGACTGCACCTTATGAAACTTTTATTCATTGATCCTTTTTGTCATTTCAGGGCTTATTTGTGTTCTTTAGACTTGGTGCTCTGTGAGGGGGCGACTCTTTAAGATAAGCTTTCAGCCAGCACTCCTCAACCAATTGGTTCAAGGTGCTAGGTGTTAAGACACCCCTACGGACTTACTTCCTCAAGTCTCTTTCCCCCATACATATACAACACAGGCACATGGTTTGTTATTTTCTTTTCTTGAGACCTTGGTGTCCAGCACCTCTTTGGGTTACTAAGTGTTCTGTAGCAAGGGTTACTCTTGATAGTGGACTTTCAGCTGATAATTCCGGGTTAGTTAACCCAAGTTACCAAGTGATAAGGCACCCCTAAGAGCTTATTCATCCAAGTAAATCCCTTACACAAGAGCACCACAGACATATCCCTCAAGATTCAAACCCTTGGTGCCTAGCCTTATTTCTTACTCTTTTTCTTTTATTCTTTAACTTTTATTTTTCTTTCTCTTTTTCTTATTGGGATCTTGTTATTCAGCTAGTCTCATGGGGTGTATTTCAAGTATATGATTCAGGACAGATAGTTGCCTTTCCACCTTATTGGTGAACCAACTTAGCTAATCTGTTACCACACCACAAAATTTAGGAACTTACTCCACAATATGGATTTCACTCTGGTCTTTGATAACACACATTCTCTTTTTATTTGATTAAAAAGGGGACAAGCATACAAATAAGCAAGGTGAAGATGCAACAGGTATCGTGGACAGCACAAATATGACAAAAGCAATAAAAACAAACATTAAATTCTAATGGTTTAAACAAATGAGTAACTATTAATCAAGGGCACCTTGGTACTTCCAATTTTTTTTTTAGCATTTCAAGTATGTGGAATTAAGTAACAATACGACCTTCGGGTGATGGTTTCTAGCTGTCCCCTTGTTGTCATCATCGATAGTTTTTGCTCCTTCACTTCCTTGGATGATGGTGCACCATTTCCTCAGAAGGCTCCTGCAAAGTTATTGGAAGTTGCTTGTTCCCAAAGCACTTGAGAAATAGTTAGCTTGCATGTATGCTTGTGAATTTCTGAACTTAATTTGGTGTGTGAACACCAAACTTAGTTCCTTGCCTAGTACAACAGATTGCATACTTGCAGAGAGCCTCATACGTTATTATTAACTAAGCAACTATTAACTAAAGACTAAACTACTGCTAAGTGGTTCCCCTGATTAGTTTGCGCTAGCATTTTGCCATTGGAGTGTAGTGTGATTCTAACTAATATCTTCGGTGGAACACCAAACCTAGAATCACACTTTCACTCTTGGATTGTTTTGGTGTGAAACACCAAACTTAGCTCCTTGTAATACAGGGGAAACAACTTGTGGTCTTTATTCAAATGACGATGAAAAAGAAACTACCTTAGGTTGGGTTGCCTCCCAACAAAGCGCTATTTTAGCGTCGCTAGCTCGACGCTTTTTTTTCTTTTTTGTCAGGGTGGCTGGTAGTGCTTCAAATCCTCCCCTCTTGTAGTAAATCTATCTCCATTGGCTTCATCAAGGATCTCCACATGTTCTAAGGAGAGAACTCTGTTGATGGTAAAAACTTTAGGTAGCTGAGATGGGATGGTAGGGAGATCGGGGGGGATGGCTGGGAAGTAAGCTGAGATTACTTTATCCCTGGAGAGAAGTCCTCTGTAGGGATCTTCTTGTTCCTCCACCTCCTTGGTACCTTCTTCTTTGTTCCTTTTGATGTTGCCTTGTTCTTTGTGACCTCCTCTTCCAGGGAGATTTTGTTGCTGGCCTCATATAACTCTGGTGGTTTAGGTTCCTCCTGATTTTCCTTGAGCTGTTACAGCTGCTGATTGCCTTGTCCATCAACTAAGGGGGGTTCCCAGATGTGCTGGTTGTGCTTCAGTGCTTGTGTCTTCTATCAGTATCTCACTGTGATCTTTGCTTGGTTCTTTGTTCTCTTGATCTGTTTCTTGTGAGGGCTTGAAAACATTGAAAGTGAGTTGTTCATCATGAATCCTCAAAATTAGCTCCCCTCGCTCCACATCTATAAGTGCTCTGGCTGTAGCTAGGAATGGTCTTCCCAATATGATTGGGTGGAGGTGACTCTCTTCCATGTCCAAGATGACAAAGTCTGTGGGCAGGAAGTATTTTCTAACCTTCACCAGCACATTTTCAACCACTCCTACTGCTTGTTTTTGTGTTTTGTCAGCCAACCTGATAACTACATCTGTGGGTATTATCTCATTGATCTGCAGCCTCTTCATAAGGGATAAAGGCATTAAGTTGATGCTTGCTCCCAAATTACAGAGTCCTTTATCAAACATCATTTCTCCTATGGCACAGGGGATGTAGAAACTTCCTGGGTCCTTCCTCTTTGTAGGCAGCTCTGGTTGAATGAGAGCACTGCACTCCTTATTCATCACTATTGTTTGTCCTCCCTTGAGTGAGCTTTTCTTGGTCAGCAGCTCCTTCGTATACTTAATGTATGAGGGCATTTGTTGGAGGGCCTTGATGAATGGTATGTTTACATGGAGAGATGCAAACATGTCAAGAAATCTTTAGTATAGTCTCTTCTCTACACAGCCATTTAGTAATTGGGAAAAGGGTGCATAGAGTCTCAACAGCTCCTTCTGTGTCAGCTCCTTCTGTGTAATTGTGGTTTCTTGATGATTCTCCCCCTGCTTTCCTACCGAAGTATCTTCATGTTGTTCTAATGGGTTGTTCAGCTCTTCCTCAGTCTCCTTATTGCTTATAGTGACCATCTTGCAATCTTTCTATCTGACTTTCTTTGCTTCACCTCTCGGATTTTTCTCTGTGTCACTTGGGAAGCTATCAGTAGGTTTGGGAATCTGCTCGGAGAGGTATCCCACTTGAAATTCCAGCCTCTTGATGGTGTCTCCTTGATTCTTGATATTGGCTCGCACCTCCTCCTTGAATACCTTATTATCTTGAATCTTTTTGCATATGCCCTCAAGTAGAGTCTCAATTCTGGAGAGTCTGTCATCAGATGTTGGTGGGTTGGGATTGGAGTAATGAGAAGGGTTGTTTTGGTTTTGGTATTGATGTGGAGAGGTGTTGTTAGGGTGGTGTTGATATGATCTCTGTGTGGAATGTTCGTGAACTGCATGGTTGTTGGGGTTGTGACGTCTCTAATCTTGGCTTTGATCTTGTTGATTTCCCCACCCAATGTTTGGGTGATTCCTCCAACCAGGATTGTAGGTCTTGGAATATGGATCATGGGTCTGCCTGGGTGAGTTTCCAATGTAGTTGGCTTGTTTTTGCTCATCCTTTGCCTCTGCATTCACTCCTTCTTGGGTTGCTGATGAGGTGGTGATTGCTGCTACTTGGTTCCTCTCCATCTTCTTGGTTAGGTTAGCTAATTGCTTGGTAATGAGCTTGTTTTGGGCCAGCAATGCATCTACATTGTTTAGCTCCATCACTCCTCTAGTGTTGCCTCTTTTAGAAGCATAGAAGTAGTCATTCTCAGCTACAGTCTCAATGACATCTATGACTTCTTCAATGGTCTTCTTCTTGTTTAGAGATCCCCCAGATGAATGGTCTACTGCCTTCTTTGATTCATAAGAAAGGCCTTGATAGAAAATGTGTAGCTGCACCCATTCATTGAACATATCTGGTGGACACCTTCTTGTTAGGTCCTTAAACCTCTCTCATGCTTCATATAGAGTCTCACCATCTTGCTGCCTGAAGGTTTGCACCTCAGCTCTCAGCCTGTTGATCCGTTGAGGAGTATAGAATCTTGCCAAGAACTTATTCACCACCTCTTCCCAGGTTGCTAAACTCTCCTTTGGAAAGGACTCTAGCCATTTAGATGCCTTGTCCTTGAGTGAGAAGGGAAATAAGAGTAGTCTATAGGTGTCCGGATGAACACCATTAGACTTCACAGTATCACATATCCTTAGGAAGGTGGTTAGATGTTGATTGGGGTCTTCTTGGACGCCTCCTCCGAATGAACAATTGTTCTGAACAAGGGTGATGAGCTGTGGCTTTAGTTCAAAGTTGTTGGCATGTATGGTTGGCCTTTGGATGCTACTTCCGCAATTTCCTGGGTTTGGATTGATGTATGAACCCAAAACCCTTCTCTCTTGCCCAGCTTGATGTGCTGGACCTTCTCGGCCATGGTTGTGAGCCTCTTCTTCATAATGGTTCTCCATATTCTCATCCATATCTGGTTCAAAGTACTCCTCCTTTTCCTCAGCACCAATTACTCTCTTTTCTCTTGCTTCCCTCCTTAATCTAAGAAAGGTCCTCTCAGGTTCAGAATCAAAAGAAGTTGAAGCCCCGCTTCTTCTCCCTGTCATACAACCAACAAGGCACAAGCAAGGAGATAGATGCAGAAAGTATTCTTGTTAGAAATGCTGTTAGTGTGAGTGATGCAATATATCGAACAGTTAGTGGGATAGTAAACTGAATTGTAAATAACGAAGAAAGAGGAGTAGGGGGTAAAGGGAAGAAAATAACTAAAACTGAAAGTAAATTACTCAAACAGAAATTTAAATCAAACAAAAGAAAAATGCTCAATCTAGTTATCCTCTAATTTAATCATTGTTGATACAAAATCAATCCCCGGTAACGGCGCCATAAACTTGATGCACGGAAACTTGTCTCTCAACAATTTTCCTTCGGCAAGTATACCGAATTGTCGTCAAGTAAAAACTCACAATAGAGTGAGGTTGAATCCCACAGGAATTGATTGGTCAAGCAATTTTAATTGGAAGAATGTTCTAGTTGAGCTAAGCAGAATTTGGTTTGAGAGTTGCAGGAAATTAAATGGCGGGAAAGTAAATAGCAGAAAATGTAAATGCTGGAAGTAAAGAGCTGAAAATAAATGGCGGAGAGTAAATTGCAGAATTGTAAATGGGAATGGGGAAGATACTCATAAAAGTAAATTACAGAAATTAAAGAGAATGGGTAAGATCAGAATGGGGAATTCATTGGGTTTAGGAGATGTTGCATTCTCCGGATCAAGTTCATTTTCATCTCTTCCTCAATCAATGCGTTCATTGATCTCTCCCAATGAAAGGGGTTTAGTTGTTCATAGCTCTGGAAATGGAAAACATAGATGGAAAATACATTATGAAAAGTAGACTAGAAGTGTAGAGAAAGTAAAAGTATACAGAGAGTAGTTCTCAAATTTCCAACCCCCCCAAAAGCTCTCTATCTAATTCAAAACTACCCATATATATACTACTCTTTTAATCTTCTAGTTGGTTCTTTAAGTCTTGGATATGGGCCTTTGGATCTTGAGTTTGAAGCAGTTACCCTCTTCAGTGGGCTTAGCTTTACTTGCAGAGAGAAAGTGTGAAGTAGGCAGGGTGTTTAGCTCAGGACGTTATTGGCGTTAACGTTAAGTGAGAGTGTGGACTCGAGAACATTAGTGACAATCACCTTTTTCACTAACGTTCCTAACCAAGGATGATCTACGTTAACTTCAACGTTAGTGGCACCATCGTGACCACTAACGTTGCCTCTTGGTCCTTCGCACACGTTATTGGGACTCACCTTTTCCAATAATGTTGAGAGTCCTCCTTTCCCCTTCATTAGAGTCCACGTTAACTTAGTTAACGTGGCTCTTAACGTAAGCTTGCCAATCCTTCGAGAACGTTAGTGACACTTACCTTTGTCACTAACTTTCCAAGATGCCCCTACTCCCCACGTTAGAATCCACGTTAACTAAGTTAACGTGGCTTCTAACGTGGTGATGATAGCCATCTCCAACGTTAGTGACAAAGGTGAGTGTCACTAACGTTGGCTCATCATCCTTCCCTCCACGTTAGCTTCCACGTTAACTAAGTTAACGTGAGAGTTAACGTGGCTCATATTGGTTCATTGTGGCTCCTTCCAACGTTAGTGACAAAGGTGAGTGTCACTAACGTTGGCGATTGTTTGCTTTCTCTATGTTAGCTTCCACGTTAACTAAGTTAACGTGGGAGTTAACGTAGCTCAAAGTAGCTTGTTCCAACGTTAGTGACAATGACGTTGCAAGCTAGCTCCCATTCCATGTTAGTGGTCACATTAGGTAGACTAACGTGGCTGCTAACGTGGTTCTTTCTTGCTTCCTTTGTCCTGAAATCAAGCAATAGAGTGCATCAAAGTTCTAATCCATATCATGAGACATGCATCATCTAATTTGTCATATAATTCATGCATAATTCTCATGAAAACATGTAAAGTGCACCATGTTTGCTTGAATCAAGATGTAAGTGAAATTCTACCCAAAACTTGCTTATTTCCTAAGAAAATGCATGAAACTATCCTAAAACAGTAAAGAAAAGGTCAGTGAAACTGGCCAAAATACCCCGGCATCATTGAGGCCATTACTTGTTTTCACTCACTTATCCCAAATAAGCCTACCCTTTTATGTCAGCATTGTTAGCCACTTTGAGCTTTTTAACCCCCCTCTATTCCATAACCACATTACTAGCCTTAAGCAGAAAAATAAAATAAAAATCCCAAGTTGAATCCTTGGTTAGCTTAAGATAGATATTGTGTATAATTTAAGTATGAGGAATTTTATGGGAACATGGGATGATAGAAAAAAAAAAGGAATTAAATTGAATAAGTTATTTGAAAATTTGGGAAGCATGCTCATGTGAAATCAAAATAATTAAATTACCATGTGCATTGAAAAAAAAATATTAAGTAATTAAATAAGGGGATACAAAAAAAAAGCCAATTACCAAGAACATAAGCACCACGCTCTAGCCAACTGAGCTATAAATTTAAAGTGTTTTAACAAAGAAAATAAAAGTTTCTTTTTGTTTGATATATATATATATATATATATATATATATATATATATATATATATATATATATATATATATATATATATATCCTTACCTTTACCTCAACCCCATTACAACCCTGAAAAGACCTCATGATGTTTGTATTGGTATACTAAATATTTGTTGATTGGTTAGATGAAGAACAAGGTTGAGAAAGCATGACTAGGAAAGAGTTGAGTGATTGACCCTAGACACTTGAGAGTTAGAGTGATATACACTACCAGTAAGGGTTCAATGCTTGATTCTATATTTCCTTCTTTCATGAGCTATCTTCTTACAAGTTTACCTGTTTTTACTGTATGGCTTGAATTAGTGGAATTTGATTTATTTTTGTCTTGGAGAACTTATTTATTTTTAACCAAGTAGGTAGAAGCATTTCACATTTAGTTGCATTCATATAGATAAGATTGCATTTCATACATTTTACCATTCCTCTTCACTCCTTTATAGCTTCTCTTGAGCTTAGCATGAGGATATGCTAATGTTTAAGTGTGGGGAGGTTGATAAACCACTATTTTATGGTTTATCTTGTGCTCAATTAAGTGGATTTTATCAATCTTTCATACACTTATTCATATGATTTGCATGAGTTTACGTTTTCCTTCCTGATTTTGTGCTATGATTGAAAACATGCTTCTTTGGTCTTAATTTTGATATGTTTAATCTTCTCTTATTACCATTCGTTGCCTTGATATGTGTGTTAAGTGTTTTCAGGAATTACAGGGCAGGAATGGCTTAGAGGATGGAAAGGAAGCATGCAAAAGTGGAAGGAATACAAGAAACTGAAGGAACTGCTAAAGCTGTCCAGCCTGACCTCTTGATCCTAAATCGACCATAACTTGAGCTACAGAGGTCCAAATGATGCGGTTCTAGTTGCGTTGGAAAGCTAACATCCGGGGCTTCGCAATGATATATAATTTGTCATAGCTGCTTCGAAGCCAGGTGACGCGAACACGTGGATCACGCGGACGCATGACCTGGCAGAAACGCAATCCATGCAAACGCGTGGACGACACTTCCGCGTCACTTTCCCGCGACCTGTATGTACCAGAATACGCTGAGGGCAATTTCTGGGCTGTTTTTGACCCAGTTTTTGGCCTAGAAAACACAGATTAGAGGCTATAAAGTGGGGGAATGTATCCATTCATTAACATGTCTTCCATTATTCACTTTTCATAATTTAGATGTAGTTTTTAGAGAGAGAGGTTCTCTCCTCTCTCTTAGGATTTAGGATTAGGATTCCGCTTAAAGGATTTAGGATTATTTCTTCTCAATTTCCAGGCTTAATGTTCCTCTTACTTATTTTCCATTTTTATTATATACCTTTAATTATTATTTATCTTTCCAATTTAGCTTATGCTACGTTCTTGTTATGATTTTCTTAATTAATATTATTTGAGGTATTTTAGTTTATCATCATTTTATTCTATTTATGAATGCTTTTAGTTTAATTTAGATATTTTCTTTCTTTTGGCTTTGGTTAAGTAATTGATAACACTTGAGTTGTCAAACTCAGCAGTGGTTGAAATTGGCAGATTACTAATTGATCTAGATCGCTCTAAAGCTAGTCTTCCCACAGGGATTGACTAGGACTTGAAGATCAAGCTAATTAGTCCACTTGACTTAACTAAATGGGATTAAAACCCAATTCTCATCACATCTAATAAGGATAACTAGGATAAAAATTCCAAACTCTTATACCTTGCCAAGAGATTTTATTAATTATTAATTTATTTTTCTTGTCAATTAAATTACTTATTCCTTATTTTAAAAACCCAAAATTCTACCTTTTCCATAGCTAATAATACGTCATACTTCCCTGAAATTCCTTGAGAAGACGACCCAAGGTTTAAATACTTCGATTATAAATTTTATTGTGTTTGTTACTTGTGACAACCAAACTTTTGTAAGAAAGGAATTCTTGTCGGTCTAGAAGCTATACTTACAACGCGAATTTATTGTGAAAATTCTAGATCGCGTGAGAGTTTCGCTCTTTTACAGTGCATCCCCAATGGCAGCCTTAGTGATCATAATCTCTCTACCCCGCAGCTGCACTGAATCAAGTGTGGCTCGGAAGAAGTTGCAATAAAATTCTCTCACCCATGAAGTGTTCACCCTCCCCAAATCTCTGTCAACAAAGTCCAATCCTAACTCCAAAATGCGGGTGTTAATGGTGTTAATGGGGTGTTCACCCTCCCCAAATTCTTCTCAATGTTTAGATTCTTCTTTTGGAAGTCGGAGAAGCGAAGCTCATTGTAGAAGTTTAGAAATTTGATTGGGTCAGTGGGTGGCAGTAGCTGATTTTCCTTATCCTCTTCATTCAGGGATTCTTAGCATAGTTTGCATAAGGTGAAGGGATAGAGGTCTTAGAGCGCTTTCTCTTTTTGTAAGTAGTGGCTATAGCCTTTCCTTTGTCTGACATCCTGAAAAACAGAGATGATACAATATAAGCAGATAGCCAAACAGATATAAAGCACTTAAAGCAAAGCATATTCATGAAGTGAAGAAAGAAAAGAGATTTCTTAGAATACAAGCAACAGAATTCATAATTCAAATCAGGCTTCAAACCAAGAATTCAAACCACATTTGCACATTACTTGTTTACTAAGCCTAGGAAACACCATATCGAAAATAATGATCAAAAGAGTTAAGTTGAAAACCAAAAGAAGTTTGTTGGTTAAACAAGTTAGAGTTAGAAATTAGTTAAAAATCAGTGATATGGTGGTTACCGGCTCAATTCAAAAGGGAATGTACAAAGTAGGGATGTAAGCACACTCACAATCATGAAATGCAACAAGTCATTGATGATGAAATATGATATAGTCAGAAAACAACTAATGAGAAAACAAGTCATCAGTCAATGCAAAGATCACTAGAGTTAAATAAATTTGTGTTGGTGAAGTCAAATCATTAAAGAATGAATCAATGTCTATGTGGCTCAATGCAAATTATGCATGAACAAAGTGAATCAAATTAGTCTCATAGATTGAAAATTTTCAACTTGTGTGTTTATGCAAAAGAGGCATGAAATTTTAAAAGAGTTACAAGTGATGGCCAATCTGAAAATTCATCCAAATCATTCAATGCCTATAAGCAATTCATCATGGATAACAAGCAAAGAATGTGATAAGCATGACCCAAAACTTGTTCTTAAGGATTTTCCAAACCATTTAGCTAACAAGGTTCTATTGACACAGAAATCGTCAAATAGAAGTTTGTTGCATTAATAAAAACATTGCTATTTCACGGAACATGGTTAGGAAAAATCCGGCAGTATTTCAGCAGCAAATTGGCTATTTTCCAAAATTCAAATAGTCAAATTAGATTCCATATGAGTTCATCAACAATTAAAACACAAAACCATATCTACGAATTTATATGAATGCAACAAACAACCAATAGTTTAGCAGCGAAGCCAATTAAACAGCACAAAAAACAGCAACAGTTGCTTCAATCATCATTCCTCTCACCAATCAATCATAAATAAGCAGCATCAACAGATTAAATGAACACAGAAGAATTCAATGAAACAGAGCAATTTCACACAGCAGCAATAATTCCAACAAACCTAAATCCACTACTCAACCCAAATTCGCTAACCACTTAATTACACTAAACTAACTAACTAATCTAACTATACAAGCTAAGCAGAATTAATATCAACAAAATTACTTAAACGAAATTAAAATTGAAATGAGAAAAGAAAGGAACCTGGAAGCAGGGGAGTTGGAAGGTGGAACAGAGGACGGGAAAGGAGGGTGGAAGGGGTGAACCGGCCAGAGCAGAGCGGCGGTTCGGAAAGACGACCGGGAGTGTTCGCCGGTGACAATGGAGTTGCGGCTGTGCTCGTGGGGGAGCAGGGGCGCTGTGAGAGAGAACAGAGCAGAGAGGATTGAGTGTATGAGAGAGAGAGAGAGTGAGGAAGAGGGGGTTTGGGGCGCGCGCCGATGGCGGCGGTGGTGTGCGCCGGGATGCTCGCCGGAGGAAGGCTGGTGGTTGCAGGGGTGATGGTTGGCAATGGAGGGAGAAATGGAACGTTGGAGATGAGAGGGGGGGTTTTCTGCGCGAATGCGCTAGGGCTTCGCGTCCCTGGTTAAATGGAATTTTTAAATCCACGCGTGCGCGCACCGTGCGCGTCCGCGTAGGTGAAAAAATTAAGGATTGGTGCGGAAGCACCATATGCGCTTACACGTAGATGGGAAAATTGGGAATCGGCATGGACGCGTACGGTGCACGTCCGTGCAGGTGTGCTGGGCCAGAGGCACAAAAGAGGCCCAGAGTTGGCACAACTCTCGGGTCCTTTGGCCTGGGTGATGCCAAAACGCATCGACGCGCGCGCGTACCGTGCGTGTTCGCGTGGATGGCTTGAGCTTATGGAATGGGCGCGGAGGCGCTAGGTGCGCCAACACGTGGGTAAGGAAACAGGAAGGTGCGCGGACGCGTATAGCATGCGTCCGCGTGGGTTGAGGCACAGAGTTGGCCCAAAAGTGGCACAACTCTCTGGTCCTTGGCCCCGAAAGCTAAAATGCGCAGCCGACGCGCGCGTACTATGCGCTTGCGCGTGGCTGGGTTTTTTTTTTTATGCATCAAAAGGAGCTTAATATCCTCCTAATCCCCTCTAAGACTCTAAAACCAGCTAATATGCAAAATTAATCACACTTTTGAAATATTGGGAATTTTCAAATAATTTGAGGAAACATGCAATCCAAGCAAAATCTCAAATTCAAAGAATCATCCCTAATTAAAGCATAGATTGTATAAACACCTGAGCAAGCAAAGCAAAATATACTAAGAAGTAAAGAAATTACATACAATGGAACTCAATTCATTCATTCATTATATCTACAAGAGAATGGAAAGAGTTTACCATGGTGGGGGTGTCTCTCACCAAGCACTTTTAGTTTAAGTCCTTAAGTTCGACATTTGGGAGGCTTCTTGTCAAGGTGGCTTATGCTTGTATCCATCCTTGAACCTCCAAGAATGCTTGTCCTTCAATCGGTTGTCAGAAGTTCCAACCTTCTTCACCAAGCTTTGGTGAGGTTCTCTCCAAAATATGAGCTCCCAAAATTGATTGCTATGATGTGATCCAGGATCCCATACTTTGTCTTCGCACCCATCTTCAAGTTGATCACCTTGATTCCGTCCAGGTGACGAGAAAGCAGAATTCTCATGAAAGCACCAAACTATCCTCCTAGACCCATTTAATTGAGCATTACACCAATCCAAGCTCTTCAATTTTGAGCTTCCAACCATAATGAGTCTAGCTTTACAACGCCAACCACTAAACATCCTCCTCTTTTGCTTAATTCCACAAAGCGCCCTAAGTTGGCCATCCGTTTCAAGCAAACCATACTCAAGTGGGATAATAAAGCTGAGAGTTAGAAGTTTTACCCACTCAAGCGAAGGATTAGATGGTGAACTAGGTGAAGGAGTTCCCAAAGATCTTGATAAAGCATGCTATACTCCTGTCCATCCTCTTCTAGAGGTTTCCACCACTTGGCAATGTTTTTCAAGTTTCTCCCCTTGCCAAGCTTCCTCAAGTTCACATTCTTCTTCACCAATTTCTTCTATCTCTTCCCCACCACTCTCATCATAGATAGGAAGTCTATTGAAGTCTACCTCATCATCAAGTATAAGTATTGTGCGGAAGGATTCTTCAAACTCGAAAGGATCATATGTTGGTGCGGGATCATCATAGATAAGAGGGCTGGTTGCTTAGAGCACTTCTTTCGGTTCTTCACTTACAATAGGTCTTGGAGGTTGCACATCTTCCTCAACCTTGCTTTCTAGTCTACTGGGAGAAGGCTCAACAAGATCGTCAAGGGAATTGGTCAATGTGGGCAAAATATCACTAGTGATGGAATCCACTTCTTGATCAATTTCCTTCAATTCTCCGTTTACTTTCGCAACTTTACTCTCCTCTTTAACATCTCTTCCATACTCTGTGGAGGAGGGCTCTTCAACTTGAGATTCCCGTATGTGCTCAACATATCCTAAGCATTCACCCACTACTTCCTTTTGTTTGCTAATCTCTACCTTCTCCTCTTGTTGCACTTCTTGCTTCAACTCTTCTTCCTCACCATGGAGCTTCAAGTTCATTCCCTCACTAAGCTCCTTGATTGTTTCTCCGCATTTAACAATGGGGTTACTTATGGTACATGAGCTTAGGTAGGATGTTAGGTGATTCACGGCTTCTACCATGCTAGCTATCCTTGCTCTTAGCTCCTTAAACTTAGTTTCATCCTCCTCTTGTCACCTTAAGATACGAGATTCAAGGTCTCTCAGTTCTAATATGAAGGTTTCGTCGAGAGGTGGTGGTGGAAGATAGAGTTCAATGTTTGAGGGAAGATTATTGATGTTGGAAGGTGGTTCATATTGGTGGAATTCTTGAGGTGGTGTATGTGAAATTTGTGGTTCTTGGGAGTATTGGTATTGGGATGGTAGTGGTTCTAGATGTGGTTCATACGGTGGTTAATATGGTGGGTATTGGTTATGGTCATATGGAGTTGAATGGTGGTATGAGGCATGTGAGTATGGTGTATGGCTATATTGAGGAATGGAATCATATGCATATGACGATTGTGGTTGACAACCACAATGAAGATCATCATACACATTGGCTTGATACACATTAGGATCAAGATTATCCCCATAAGAGTCTGGAGGAGGTTGTTGCCATGAAGGTTGTTCATAAGCTTGAGGTTCCTCCCATCCTTGATTTCCAAATCCTTGATGTATATCCTCATTGGAGCTTTCATTTCCTACAACATAGTTTGAACTACACTCATAGCCAAAAGGATGTGAATTCATAGTGAAAGAGAAAATAGAAACAAAGGTTAAAAAGAAACAAAGAAAATAAAATCCTAAACTAGCAAAAACTAGCAACTAAACCAAAATTCAAGCTATTCACAATATATACAATAGCCAATAACATAGCACCATTGTGTTCCCAGTAACAGCGCCATTTTTTGATAAGCGCAGTCTTGCCATGTCGGTGTAGAATTTCTCTCATAGAAATAAGGACTTCGTTGCAAGTATAGTTCTACACCAACAAACAATCCTCGCAATCAAAAGTTTTGTGGTTCTGTCATGAATAACAAACCCCTAATAAAAATTTACCGAAGTATTTGGACTCCGGGTCGTCTCCCTAGGAAACAATAGAATGCTCAATTATTGACTATAAAGGGGTAAGGGGGGTTTGGTTCATAAGAGGACAAGAAAAGTAAATTAGGCAAGCAAGTAAAGAAAACAAGATAAAGAACTCTTGGCTAAGACTTAGGTAATTGAAATCATCATCCTTGTCAACAAACTAATTATTGATAATCATGAGAGGCCAACCTACTAAGTCTACTTCCTAAAGCTTTTAGTACGTAACATCTACTCCTATGCTTTGAAGTACGTCAAATAGGTTTGATCACATCAACCCGTAAGTCCCAACCTACCTACTAATTAACTTAGTAGTGGGTTAGCATCAATGGGTGTCAAATTGATCACCAAGGGTTCTCAAATCACCAAATCCATTATACCCAATAACTCAAAATTACCCAATTCCCTTAGCTTAAACCAAGAGTTGACAAAACTACTCAAAAACTAAGGAGAACATTTCATCAAACACATAGAGTGCAATAGAAATAAACATCATAAATTGCAAGAATAATAAAATCTACCAAATACTAATTGTAAGAAAAATAAATTCACAACTCAATTCATCAATAAAAAGAAACATCAACATCAATTTGCATTAAATGTGAACTAAATCCAACATGAGTTCTTCATCACAAAAGAGAGAAAAATGAGAAATTAAAATTACAAATAAGAGAATCAAGATGTAGAAATGAGAAATTATAGAAGAAACAAGATGAGATCAAGTAATTGAACATGGATCTAAGACAATCTAACCTAATCCTAACCTAATTCTAGAGAGAAGAGGGAGCTTCTCTCTCTAGAAAACTAACTAAAGACTCATGTTGGCTAAACTAATTGCTCCCCCTTACTTGGACTTCAATTCTGCATGAAAATACACTCAGAAACAAGTTGGAATTGGGCCTGGGCAGCTCAGAAATCGCCCCCAGCGTTTTGCCTCTAAGTGGGCCATGTGAGAGTATCAGCGCGTACGTGCCATGTGCGCGTGCGCGTCGATTTGGGTATTTCTTCATCCGCGCGGATGCGGCATGTGCGCGTGCGCGCCTCTATGTAAAACCACTTCTGTGCATGCGCGCCTTGTACACGTGCGCGCCCATTGGAAAATTACAAAACCATGCTATTTCATTGAATAAATGTGGGAAAAGGTGGTAAAATTCCCTAAAATAAGCACAAGATAAGTCACGAAATCGGGGTTTATCAGCCATATTGCGAGGGATTGCACTCGTGGGAAGAACCCAAATGCGGGTTAGAGTTAGCATCAGGGGCGAGGGTTTGTTGTGAACACCAAGGATGCTTCTAAGGCGCATCCGTTGATGAGAGGTAACTGTTTAATTGGTGATAAAGTTTTGATTGCATTGTATGATACTGGAGCTTTGCATTCGTTCATTTCGTTTGCTAAGGTTGAGGCACTAGGCTTGAAAATGTCAGAGTTAGCATTTGATCTGCATGTACATACTCCTCATCAGACAGTTATGACTAGGTCAGGTTGTAGGCAAGTAGGTTTCAAGCTTGAGGGTAGAGACTTTGTACATGATTTGATCTGTTTACTAATGGTTGGGTTGGAGATGATTTTGGGGTTTGATTGGTTGTCGAAGAACCGAGTTTTGTTGGATTGCTTTGAGCGGTCAATTTGGTTTATGCCGGAAGGAGAAAGTAGAGTAGTGATGAAGAGTGTCAGGGGTATATTCTGTTGGCTGCGAATACGTTAGGTGACAATCAGGAACTAGATCAAATTCCGGTAGTTAGAGACTTTTCGAAGGTGTTCCCGGAAGATATTCCTGAATTTCCACCTCAAAGGAAAATTGAATTTGTGATTGAATTGGTGCCGGAAGCCGGACCAATATCAATTGCACCGTATAGAATGGCTCCGATAGAGCTGGCTGAACTAAAGGCTCAGTTGGAAGAGCTTCTAAACAAGAGGTTCATTCGACCGAGTGTATCTCCGTGGGGAGTGCCAGTTTCATTGGTAAAGAAGAAGGATGGAGGAATGCGATTCTGTGTGGATTACCGACAGTTGAACAAAGTGACTGTGAAGAACAAGTATCCCCTGACAAGGATGGATGACTTGATGGATCAATTGGAAGGAGCTGGGGTGTTTTCCAAGATTGATTTGAGATCCAGTTACCATCAGATAAGGGTGAAAGAGGATGATATCCCTAAGACCGTGTTTAGGACGCGCTATGGACACTACGAGTTTGCGGTGATGTCCTTTGGGTTAACGAATGCACCTGTTGTTTTCATGGATTACATGAATAGAGTCTTTCTTCCCTTTCTGGACAAATTCGTGGTGGTTTTCATAGACGACATCTTAGTTTATTCTAAGACGGCGAAGGAGCATGAGGAACACTTAGGAATTGTGTTGCAAATCTTAAAGGAGCAGAAATTGTATGCTAAGTTGTCGAAATGTGAGTTCTGGAAGGAGGAAGTAAAGTTCTTAGGTCACATAGTGAGCAATGGAGGAATAGCGGTGGATCCTTCTAAGGTAGAAGCGGTGATGGAATGGGAAAGACCAACGACGGTGACGGAAGTCTGAAGTTTCTTGGGCTTAGCCGAATATTACCGGAGATTCATTGAAGGATTTTTCCGGATAGCACTGCCGATGACTAAGTTGACAAGGAAAGAAGTGCCTTTTGTGTGGACGTCCAAGTGTGAAGAAAGTTTTCAAACCTTGAAGCAGAAGTTAACTTCAGTACCTATTTTGATTTTACTGGAACCGCATGAATCGTTTGAAGTATATTGTGATGCTTCTTTGAAGGGCTTGGATTTCGTGGTGTTGCAACACCAAAATGTGGTGGCTTACGCATCGCGTTAGCTAAGACCGTATGAGGTAAATTACCCAACTCATGACTTGGAATTAGAGACGATTGCGTTTTCATTGAAGATTTGGAGACACCACTTGTACGGGAGTTTGAGAATGTCAGGAGTTTGAGACAAGATTTGTTGTCAGAAGCTCACAACAGTGGGTTTTCTATTCATCCCGAAAGTACAAAGATGTATTATGACTTAAAGAAGATGTTCTGGTGGCTTGGGATGAAAGACGATGTTGCTACGGTGGTATCCAAGTGTTTAACTTGTCAAAAAGTAAAGATAGAGCATCAGAAACCGTCAGGGATGCTACAACCACTTGAGATTCCTCAGTGGAAGTGGGAAGGAATTACGATGGACTTTATGACTGGTTTACCGAGAACTAGTTCAGGATTTGATGTGGTTTGGGTGATCGGGGACCACTTAACCAAAGCCGCTCATTTTTTGCCTATTTGAGTGAACTGTTCTACGGAAGAGTAAGCAATTTTGTACATCAAGGAGATAGTAAGGTTGCATGGTGTGCCATCGAGCATAGTGTCGGACCATGATCCCCGATTCACGTCAAGGTTTTGGGGAGCTTTTCAAAAAGCTTTCGGTACGAAGCTATGTCTTAGCACTGCATATCATCCACAAACGGATGGACAGTTGGAAAAGACTATTTAGACATTAGAAGATATGTTGAGGGCGTGTGTATTGGATTAACCCGGAAGTTGGGACCGTTACATGTCATTGGTGGAGTTTGCGTACAACAATAGCTTTCATGCGAGCATTGGGATGGCTCCGTATGAAGCCCTGTATGGACGAAAGTGCCAATCTCCACTTTGTTGGTACGAGTCCGGTGAAGTAAGTGTTTTGGGTCCTGATTTGGTAGCAGAGACTACTGAGAAGATTAAGAAGATTCGGGAGAGGATTCTAACTGCTAAGAGTCGACACAAGAGCTATGCGGATCAGAGGAGGAAACTGTTAGAATTTGAAGTGGGAGAACACGTGTTTCTCAGGGTTACACCGACAACTGGGATTGGAAGAAAAAGTGTTTTCTAATAGGACCGTTTGAGATTCTAAGGCGATTCGGGCCGATGGCGTATTAAGTAGCCTTGCCACCTTATCTGTCTAACTTGCATGACATATTCCACGTGTCACAACTCCGTAAGTACACGTCGGATGCGGCTCATGTGTTAGAGCCTGAATCGGTCGAGTTAAGGGAGAACTTGATTTTTCAAGTAACACCTGTGCGTATCAACTACACTAGTGTGAAGAAGCTGCGAGGAAAAGAAGTTCAGTTGGTTAAAGTAGCTTGGGAGCGAGCAGGAATCGAAGAGCATACTTGGGAATTAGAGTCCGAGATGCGAAAATATTATCCCGAGTTATTCTCAGGCAATAACTAAATTTTAAGGGCAAAATTTCTTATTTGGTGGGGAGAATGTAAGAACCGTGACTAATTAATCGCCTAATCAGGTAATTAATATTGCCCAAATTAGGTTCCGAAAATTTAGAGTGAGAATTTGAGGATGTAAATATGATTTTTGGACCCAGAAGATTTTTCTGAGTTAGAAAATAAGTTTTCTGCGAAAAACCGCAAATCGGCAGCCGAACCGGTCGAACCGGTTCAAGTCTGCCTGGTGCTGCGCGAGAAAAAGTGAAAACAGTCAAAAACCTTAGAAAAATATTAGAAATGGAAAATCAGGCGTTAATTTTAAAGATTTGGCCCAAAGTTGAGCCAAACGGGCTAAAACCACTAACGGGTTGCATCGGATCCAAGTTGGGCCCAAGTCCAACATATAAATAGGTTCATTTAATGAACCCATTCAGCAACAACACACATAAACACAACACCACCAGCTGAAAGAGAAAGGGGAGAAGAGAAGAGAAAACAGTATTCATCATCATCTTCCCAAGCTCATATCTTGAGCTATAGAGCTCCGATCGCCGCACCATTTGTGGCCACGCATTCCTTGTGAAGAGCTTTACAAAACTCATTCAAGAAACTGGTAAGGAAAGCTTGAATACCTCTCAGTTCTTCTCTTCAAAATTTTGAGCTTTAGGGCTTTTGAATAAGTGAGGTTTTGTGATTTTGGGGTGTTTAGGTACAGTCTAGCCTTTGATAAGCGTTGGATTTGGCTTCCAAAACTGTTGGGTAAAGTGAGTTGCTCTTGAACCCTTGTGAAATTATGATTATATTGAGCCCTGGGTTAATTAGTGATGATTTATGTGTATATAGCTTGATTATTGTGAGTTTGGAAGCTTTGGAACTTGTTGGTGCTTGTTGGAGTGGAATTTGTAGTTTGGATTGTGGTGGAAAGCATATCTTGAGCTCATATTGGGGTTTTGGTGCATATTGGGGATCGACCAATGTATGATTTTGGTTTTCTCTATGTAGTATATAATATTCATGGACACTTAGGCTAGTGAACCATAGGATAGGTTTAAATTAAAATGGTTGTTGAGTTGTTGAATGATGATGTATGATGATTTATGATGGATTAATGAATTTGAGTAATTATGATGATTGATGATGATATGATAATGATGAATGATTGTGTGGATTGAAAAGTGAATGGTAATGATATATGTGATGTTGAGATTGGTGAAATGGTAATGTGGTGGAAAATGTGAATGAGGATTGATTATAATGTTATACATTTGATGTTGAGGTTGAGAATAATGAAAGGTGAAGGAAAAATTAGTAAGAATGGTGCAATATGTTGTAAAGGGTAGATTTTGATGAAAAATAGAGTTTTAGAATGATTTTATTTGGTTTTGGTTGGTTTAAGTTGTGAAAATTAGAAAATTGGTAATTTGTGAACTTTTGGTAAAAAGAGAATTTTGGTGAATTTTGTCTGATCATAACTTATGCCTCAGTTTTCAAAATTTGTTGAGATTTGTTTAGAATTAAAGTCCATTGAAAACCCTTCAAATTGATATAAAGTTTGTAAAATTTGGATTTTTGTTGAGGAAGTTATGATCATTCAAAATTGGTGTCAAAATCTTAAATTCTGCAAAGTTGCAGAATTTTGTGATTTATGGTATGTGCGCACGCACACCCCTGCGAATTTTTAAACCTGTGTGTATGCACAGTCATGTGCGTACACACACATAGGGGAATGGCTTCTGCTTTGAGTGCTAGCACAGCCTGTGCGCGCACACAACCAATGATGTTTTACAACCTGTGCGCACGCACAACCTTGTGCGCACACACAAATTGGGAAGGGCAGTCTATTGAGGGAACTAGCACGCCTTGTGCGAGCGAATAGCATTGCAAATTTTGGTACCTGTGCGTACGCACACCTCTATGCGTACGCACACATTTTAAAAATCTCTTTGGGCATGCGCATGCACACCCCTGTGTGTACGCACACGCCCTGTTTCTCAAACTTAAACTTTGTTTTCAACTATTTCACCTTTCCAACAAGACTGTAAGCTTTTATGACACCATTTCAAGACTCTTGGACTTAATTTTGGACATTGAAATATGGGAAAGGTCTTAGGAGAACTTATGTGGTAATTCTTTGAAAAGTTAGAGAACGGAGGTTAGGTTTCGGGTGTACTGAGGAGGGGTTTGATGGCGTGCGAAGTTAATTTGGTATGTGAATTGAGAACTGATGAACTGCTGAGTTCGGAATAGAAATATGAATTGGCAGTAGTTGAGATGAGTCGAGGACTCGGAATGGAAATATTGATATGACAGTGGTTGAGATGAGTCGAGCACTCGAATGTGCAATGATAAATCATTGAGGTATTGAAAATGTTTTCTGAAAAACCACTGAACTACTATTTTACATCGAGATTATGAGACGTTATGTTCCCGGTAGGGACGGTGGTTAATCCCACCTGTCGAGGTAGCGGCGGCGTAAGGACGGTGGTTAATCCTGCTTACGTTGAGATGTGATGTCTGTGGCAAGAGTATCCCGCTCGCATCCCTTCGGATCAATAGAGTGTGCAGGCACAAAATCCTGGACGCTGATCCGAGCACCATATCTCGGGGGTTCCCAATGATGATTCCGAAGGGTGACATCTCCATGGAGGTGTGTCGGGTTGGCAGTTGAACCGACAATATGATATCACAGCCAGTAGGACAGGCTTTCATCATATGCATCTTCTATCTGTTTGTATGCTTTGACTACTTGTAATTGTTTGCCTATTTGTATAATATGCCTAATTGCTACTTGAATTACTTGCCTTACATGCCAATACTTATGTTTTACTTGCATTAAAAATATTTGTGTTTTCTACTGGGATTGAGGAGGTTCAGAAGGCGGTGGCGATGGGATCGCATGGAGGATAGGTTGGTGAAGGCTGTGGGATAGCGGAGACTATTAGACTAGAAAATCCTCTAAGATAGATTACCTTTTTAATATGTTAAGCTTTAAATTATGTTAAGGTTTTGTATATGCTTTGCTGTTTTAGATATGCCGTAAGATTGAATCTTGTGATGGATATGAATTCTAGGATTGCCTTTGGCGTCCCGGGGTCTTATATCTTACATCACTGGGCACTGTTACCAGAAAACTTCCGGTTCTCATACCATATTTCTGTTGTTATTTTCAGATACTGGTCGCAACCCACCTTGGTGAGTTGCTCTGATGGTGACAGAAGCAGAATATCAAGGATACTTTTTGGAGTCTTTTGATTTATTCTGTTTATATATCTCTCACTTTTGTGTTTTGCTTTTGCCTAGAGGCTTGTATTGAGAGAGAAACACCTGTATAAGCTGTTTTTAAACTTCAGATTCTGTTTGTCTGTATATGGCTAGCCGGCTTAAACTCTGCGAGCCGTGGCTAGATTCTCATGATATTATACTATTATCTTTTGTTATATTATATCTATACCTTGTGCTTTAAGTTAGTAGCTCCGTTAGCACATTTTGATCTTTTCAAATCCTGTTTTTGAGCTATATCCTTCATCGGACTTCTAGATTATATTAATTCTTCCTATATATTATATGTATGAGCTTATAACTGTCATAACTTTTGATTGACCTTGGCCTTACGACGCAAGGTAAAGCTTAGGCTAATTAAGGTGTTACATCAGAGGCCTCCTTTGTAACACCTTACCATGCAGAGTCGTATGCTATAGCCATAAAACTGAGGTGGCGAGCTATTACGACCTCTAAAAATAAAATCATATATATAATATAGGTGAAATGAATATATATTCGAGGAGCCTTGAAAGAAAGCTTAAACAAAATAATATAATATCAAGAGTTACAAAATACCGAACCTTCGACTCAACCTGCGAAGCTAAGGCTGGCCGGAGTATAAATACATAGATACATAACCCAAAATATCCCAAAATAGATAAAACAACCTATTTCTCCACATCGACCTCTAAGATGGACTAAATATAGTTATACATATAGAGGAGAATCTAACTACAAAATATAAAGCATAAGCTCGAAATACAGAGTCCTAAATATAACACTTCGCTTGCAGAATGAACTCCAGACACTTACCGAGGTGTCTCTCGACCTGCATCTGAAAACAACAACATATAATCATCATAATACATTACATTTTAGATACAAAAAATCGAAACCATACCTTAGCCGATTCCCCGATAAACCCGAAATACCTCGAGCATTCACCGCACCCCAAGCTATCAACCTCAACTCTCATAATTGATCTCAAGCTTCAACTTCCTCAAATAAGCTCTGATGACTTGCATCATCTACCCCTTTTTTCTTGCATAAAAAGAACCATAAAAGAGCATAATCTGATTTGATCATTGCAATTCATGCATTATTTGATGAATATTATGGTACATTGCTTTGAAATGAGTTTGTGCTGAATTTTAGGTGAAAAAGACATCAAAAGGGGGGAAAAAACAACAAAACAAGCTGGGCGTGTGAGACTGGCGTGCCACTTGAAACAAACGCTACAAAAATGCACTGGCATGGCACGCCAGGAGCTGAGCGTGGCACGCCAGTACTAAATTCTAGAAAGGATCATCAAGCTCTCTATATGGGTGTGGCATGCTAGGTACTGGGCGTGGCACACCAGGAACTAGGCGTGGCACGCCAGGAACTGGACGTGGTACGCCAGTTATAATTTCCAGAGGAGCATGATTTAAGAAATTGCATGGGCGTGGCACGCCAGTGTAAGTTTCCAGAGAGCAAGGATGAAGGCCACAAAGGGGGCATGCCACTTGGTATCGAAGGTGTGGTACACCAGCTTCAAATTGTCACTTTGGCATGCCACTTGAAGAGCCAGGCGTAGCATGCCAAGCTGAAAAGAATCACACTAAAGGGGCGTGCCACTTGAGCATCAAGGCGTGGCACGCCAGTACAAGATTCCAGAGAGCAATATTGAAAACCCAAAATGCTGGGCGTGCCACTTGGTATCGAAGGCGTGGCACGCCAGCTTCAAATTGTCACTTGAAGACCCAGTCATGGCACGCCAAGCTGGAATGAGCCACATTGAAGTGGGCGTACCACTTGAGCATCAAGGCGTGGCACGCTAGTACAAATTTCCAGAGAAGAGGTTGAAAGCGAAAAGGGTTGGGCGTGCCACTTAATGTCGAAGGCGTGCCACGCCAGATCCACATCCTCACTTAGGCGTGCCACTTGAGCATCCAGGCATGGCACGCCAATTGTAAAAAGGGCCAAAGCAAAGACTGGGCGTACCACTTGGTGTCGAAGGTGTGGCACGCCAGCTCCATATTCTCACTTAGGCGTGCCACTTGAGGACCCAGGCATGGCACGCCAGCTACTGGATCAAAGAAGAATACTGGGCGTGGCACGCCAGGACTTGGGCGTGCCACGCTAGTTCAACTTTCCAGAGAGGAAGATCAAGCACCCACAATGGGCGTGCCACGCTAGTTCAACTTTCAAGATAGGAAGATCAAGCACCCACAATGGGCGTGGTACGCCAGACCCTGGGCATGCCACACTAGTTCAACTTTCCAGAGAAGAAAGGAATAAGGAAAAAGCCTGGGCGTGCCACTTGGGTTCGAAGGCGTGGCACGCCAGGCCAACACCAACACTTATGAAGACCCTGGGTGTGCCACTTAGGCTCGAAGGCGTGGCACGCCAGGGATGCCAAGGAAGGAGGGCGTGCCACTTGAAGAGCTTGGCGTGGCACGCCAAGCCAAATTGGAGGCTAGGCATGGCACGCCACTGAAGCGCCAGTAACACGCCAGCTGGAAGGTCAAGTTTATTGAGTGTCTTTTCCCTCCAAATTGTATTTTTCTTTTCTCTTTTGTATTTTCTTTATTCTAGTGTTAGGAGTAGTATAAATAACTCCTGAAAGTACTGAGAAAGGGGTTAAGCAGTTGAGCTATTAGTTGAAGAATAGTTAGATTTACTTTTACACTTTATCATCTCTTCCATTTCTTTTACTTTTCTCTGAGCTATGAGTAGCTAAATTCCCTCTCATTGAGAGAGGGAGCTCTGTTGTATTTGATGGATTAATGATAATAAATTTCTTCTTCTCTTCATCTTCTCTTTGATTTGCTATAAGGAATTTTGTTCTTCATGTTTAGTGTTCAATCATCTTGGAAAAGAGATTGAATGCAAAATGGGTTTCATGGGAACCTTGGAAAAGGAAACATGAAACTATGCTAGAAATCCTTTCTCACACTTGAGTAGGATCTGGGTTTTGGTGTTTGCATATGATGACATATAATCCTCCCTCTACTTGGACCTATGATGATGTGTGGTATAATCAGGACTAAGCATATCTCTCTTCATGAGCAATTAGACCAAGAAATTGGCTATTGATCAAGATCTGAGAGATTGAGTCACCAAGGGATTGGGGCTCAATCAATCATGATTGCCAAGAGGTCAATGAGTTGCATGATTGAAGATGAAATGAATTAGATTTAATCCAAAGAGAACAACATCTCCTGATCTCAATGAATTCCCCTTATTCTTATCTCCCACTTTATTTATAGCTTTCTTTATATTCTGCAAATCCCCATTCCCATTTACTTTTGAGTCATTTAAGTTTATGTACTTTTGGTGCACGAATTGTAAAACACACTTTTCACAACTCGTACCACTAACCAGCAAGTGCACTCGGTCGTCCAAGTAATACCTTACGTGAGTAAGGGTCGATCCCACGAAGATTTTTGGTTTGAAGCAAGCTATGGTTATTTTTAATTCTTAGTCAGGAAATTAGTGATAAAAATGATAGGGTTTATGAAGAGTAAATAGCATAAATTAAATAATACTTGTTATGCAGTAATAGAGAACAGATTAAGGATTTGGAGATGCTATGTCTTCCGAATCTCTGCTTTCCTACTGTCTTCTTCTTCACGGACGCAGGTCTCCTTCCATGGCAAGCTGTATGTTGGTGGATCACCGTTGTCAATGGCTACCATCTGTCCTCTCAGTGAAAATGGTCCAAATGCACTGTCACCGCACGGCTAATCATCTGTCGGTTCTCACTCATGTTGGAATAGGATCCATTGATCCTTTTGCGTCTGTCACTACGCCTAGCACTCGTGAGTTTGAAGCTCCTCACAGTCATCCCATGCCAGATCCTACTCAGAATACCACAGACAAGGTTTAGACTTTTCAGATCTCAGGAATGGCCGCCAATAATCCTAGCCTATACCACGAAGACTCTGATCATGAACCAAGAGGCTAAGAGATACACACTCAATCTAAGGTAGAACGGAAGTGGTTGTCAGGCATGCGTTCATAGGTTGAGAATGATGATGAGTGTCACGGATCATCACATTCATCACGGTTATGTACAAGCGAGTATCTTAGAACATAAACAACCGTGATTGAATAGAAAATAGAAGTAATTGCATTAATTCATCGAGACACAGCATAGCTCCTCACCCCCAACCATGGGGTTTAGAGACTCATGCCGTCAGAAATACAATATGAAACGTGTAAAATGTCATGAGGTGCATAGTAAGTCTCTAAAAGTTGTTTTTATTCTAAACTAGTAGATAGGGTTACAGAAAATAAGTAACTAAGTGCAGATAGTGCAGAAATTCACTTCCGGGGCCCACTTGGTGTGTGCTCGAGCTGAGCATTGAGCTTTACACGTGTAGAGGCTTCTCTTGGAGTTAAATGCCAGGTTGTAGCCTGTTTCTAGCATTTAACTCTGGTTTGCAACCTGTTTCTGGCGTTTAACGCCAGAATAGGGTAAAGACTTGGCGTTAAACGCCAATTTGCATCGTCAAAAATTGGGCAAAGTATGGACTATTATATATTGCTGGAAAGCCCTGGATGTCTACTTTCCAACGCAATTGAGAGCGTGCAATTGGTCTTCTGTAGCTCCAGAAAATCCATTTCGAGTGCAGGGAGGTCAGAATCCAACAGCATCTGCAGTCCTTTTTCAGCCTCTAAATCAGATTTTTGCTCAGGTCCATCAATTTCAGCCAGAAAATTCCTGAAATCACAGAAAAACACACAAACTCATAGTAAAGTCCAAAAATGTGAATTTTGAATAAAAACTAATAAAAATATACTAAAAAGTAATTAAAACATGCTGAAAACTACTTAAAAACAATGCCAAAAAGCGTATAAATTATCCGCTCATCACAACACCAAACTTAAATTTTTGCTTGTCCCCAAGCAACTGAAAATAAAATAGGATAAAAAGAAGAGAATATACTATAAATTTCAATATATCAATGAAACTTAGTTCCAATTAAATGAGCGGGACTAGTAGCTTTTTGCCTCTGAACAGTTTTAACATCTCACTTTATCCTTTGAAGCTCAGGATGACTGGCATCTATAGGAACTTAGAATTTATATAGTGTTATTGATTCTCCTAGTTCAGTATGTTGATTCTTGAACACAGCTACTTTATTAGTCTTGGCCATGGCCCTAAGCACTTTGTTTTTCAGTATTACCACCGGATACATAAATGCCACAGACACATAACTGGGTGAACCTTTTCAGATTGTGACTCAGCTTTGCTAAAGTCCCCAATTAGAGGTGTCCAGAGTTCTTAAGCACACTCTTTTTGCTTTGGACCTCGACTTTAACCGCTCAGTCTCAAGCTTTTCACTTGACACCTTCACGCCACAAGCACATGGTTAGGGACAGCTTGGTTTAGCCGCTTAGGCCAGGCTTTTATTCCTTCCGGCCCTCCTATCCATTAATGCTCAAAGCCTTGGATCCTTTTTACCCTTGCCTTTTGGTTTAAAGGGTTATTGGCTTTTTGCTCTTGCCTTTTGGTTTAAAGAGCTATTGGCTTTTTCTGCTTGCTTTTTCTTTTTCTTTCTTTTTTTTTTCTTTTCGCCCTTTTTTTTTTGCAAGCTTTGTTATTCACTGCTTTTTCTTGCTTCAAGAATCAATTTTATGATTTTTCAGATTATCGGATAACATTTCTCTTTTTTCATCATTCTTTCAAGAGCCAGCAAATTTAACATTTAGAAAACAACAAATTCAAAAATATGCATTGTTCAAGCATTCATTCAGAAAACAAAAAGTATTGTCACCACATCAATATAATTAAACTAATTTCAAGGATGAATTCAAAATCATGTACTTCTTGTTCTTTTGTGATTAAAACATTTTTCATTTAAGAAGGGTGATGCATTCATAGGACATTCATAGCTTTAAAGCATAGAGAACAAAAACAGAAAAAAATAAATAGACAAGGAGATTAAGGAACGGATCCACCTTAGTAAGGGTGGCGTCTTCTTCCTCTTGAAAAACTAATGGTGCTCTTGAGCTCCTCTATGTCTCTTCCTTGACTTTGTTGCTCCTTCTTCATAGCTCTTTGATCTTCTCTAATCTCATGGAAGGTGCCATATGGTTATGGAAAATTAAAAAGCGGGGATTTTTCCACACCAAACTTAAAATATTTGCTCGTCCTCGAGCAAAAGAAGAAAGGAAGGAGGAGATGGGAGGGGGCAAGGACTTAGCATCCCTGCTCCATTTAGGCGTGTAAATTCTCTTAGAGTGCAATCCTAGCGTTTAACGCCAGACTGCTGCTTGTTTCTAGCGTTAAACGCCAGCTTTTCTCCCTTTATTGGCGTTTAACGCCAAGTTATTGCTTGTTTCTGGCGTTTAAAGCCAGACTGCTGCTTCTTTCTGGCGTTAAACGCCAGTCTGATGCTTCTTACTGGCGTTTAAATGCTAGTAAGCTCTTCCTCCAGGGTGAGCTATTTTTAATGCTGTTTTTGATTTTGCTTTGATTTTTGTGACTCCACATGATCATCATCCTAAAGAAAACATAAAATAAAAATGGAAAACAGAAAATTAACATAGATAAGTAAACATTGGGTTGCCTCCTATTAAGCGCTTCTTTATTGTCTTTAGCTGGACCTCACTGAGCTTTTAATCTAGTCTCAGTTTTGAGCATTCTTACTCAATATTGCCTTCAAGATAATGCTTGACTCTCTGTCCATTAACAATGAACTTCTTATTAGAATCAATGTCTTGAAGCTCGACATAGCCATATGGTGACACACTTGTAATCACATATGGTCCCCTCCACCGGGATTTTAGTTTCCCGGGGAATAATCTGAGCCTAGAGTTAAACAGCAGAATCTTCTGTCCTGGTTCAAAGACTCTAGATGACAGCTTTCTGTCATGCCACCTTTTTGCTTTCTCTTTGTAAAGCTTGGCATTTTCGAAAGCAGTGAGTCTGAATTTCTCTAGCTCATTCAGCGGGAGCAATCTTTTTTCTCCAGCTAATTTGAAATCAAAGTTTAGGAACCTGGTTGCCCAGTAGGCCTTATGCTCCAGTTCCACGGGCAGATGACAGGCCTTACCATACACAAGCTGGTATGCCCACAGAGCGTCATCCAAGCTTCTTGCCCAATCCTTTCTACGAGTACTTACAGTCCGTTCCAGGATTCTTTTTAGTTCTCTATTAGAGACTTCAGCTTGCCCATTTATCTGTGGATGATATGGAGTTGCCACCTTGTGGCTAATTCCATATCGGACCATAGCAGAGTAAAGCTGTTTGTTACAGAAGTGAGTGCCCCCATCACTGATTAGTGCTCTAGGGACACCAAACCTGCTGAAGATATGTTTCTGGAGGAACTTTAGCACTGTCTTAGTATCATTGGTGGGTGTTGCAATGGCCTCTACCCATTTGGATACATAGTCAACTGCCACCAGAATATAAGTGTTTGAGTATGATGGTGGGAAAGGCCCCATGAAGTCAATACCCCATACGTCAAATAACTCAATCTCTAAGATCCCTTGCTGAGGCATGGCGTAATTATGAGGCCGATTACCAGCTCTCTGGCAGCTGTCACAGTTACGCACAAACTCTCGGGAGTCTTTATAAAGAGTGGGCCAGTAGAAGCCACATTGGAGGACTTTTGTGGCTGTTCGCTCACCTCCGAAATGTCCTCCATATTGTGATCCATGACAATGCCATAGGATCTTCTGTGCTTCTTCTCTAGGCACACACCTACGGATTATTTCATCTGCACATCTCTTAAAGAGATATGGTTCATCCCACAGATAGTACTTTGCATCAGTATTTAATTTTTTCTTTTGTTGCCTGCTGTACTCATTGGGTATGAATCTTACAGCTTTATAGTTTGCAATGTCTACAAACCATGGTGTTTCCTAAATGGCAAACAATTGCTCATCCGGAAAGGTTTCAGAGATCTCAATAGAGGGAAAGGACGCCCCTTCTATTGGTTCTATCTGGGATAGATGATCAGCCACTTAGTTCTCTGTCCCTTTTCTGTCTCTTATTTCTATATCAAACTCTTACAGAAGCAACACCCATCTTATGAGCCTGGGCTTTGAATCCTGCTTCGTGAGTAGATATTTAAGAGCAACATGGTCAGTGTACACAATCACTTTGGATCCTACTAAGTATGATCTAAACTTGTCAATGGCATAAACCACTGCAAGCAATTCTTTTTCTGTGGTTGTGTAATTTTTCTGGGCATCATTTAAAACACGGCTAGCATAATAAATGACATGCAGAAGCTTGTTATGCCTCTGTCCCAGTACTGCACCAATGGCATGGTCACTGGCATCACACATTAGTTCGAATGGTAATGTCCATTCTGGTGTAGAAATAACTGGTGCTGTGACCAGCTTAGCTTTCAGGGTTTCAAACGCCTGCAGACACTCTGTGTCAAACACAAATGGTGTGTCAGCAGCTAGCAGATTGCTCAGAGGTTTTGTAATTTTTGAAAAATCCTTTATAAACCTCCTATAGAATCCTGCATGCCCCAGAAAGTTTTTGATTGCCTTAACATTGGTAGGTGGTGGTAATTTTTCAATTACTTCCACTTTAGCTTGATCCACCTCTATTCCCTTGTTTGAAATTTTATGCCCAAGGACAATTTCTTCAGTCACCATAAAGTGACATTTTTCCCAGTTTAAAACTAGGTTGGTCTCTTGGCATCTTTTCAGAACAAGTGCTAGATGGTTAAGGCAGGAGCTGAATGAGTCTCCAAATACTGAAAATTCATCCATGAAGACTTCCAGAAATTTTTCTACCATATCAGAGAAGATAGAGAGCATGCACCTCTGAAAGGTTGCAGGTGCATTGCACAGACCAAAAGGCATCCTTCTGTAGGCAAACACTCCAGAAGGACATGTGAATGCTGTTTTCTCTTGGTCCTAAGGATCTACTACAATTTGGTTGTAACCTGAATAGCCATCCAAAAAGCAGTAGTATTCATGACCTGCTAGTCTTTCTAGCATCTGGTCTATGAATGGTAAAGGAAAGTGATCCTTCCTGGTGGCTGTATTGGGCCTTCTGTAATCAATACACATACGCCACTCTGTAACTGTTCTATTAGGAACCAGTTCGTTCTTTTCATTATGAACCACTGTCATGCCTCCCTTTTTGGGGACAACTTGGACAGGGCTCACCCAGGGGCTATCAGAAATAGGATAAATAATCCCAGCCTCCAGTAACTTGGTGACCTCTTTCTACACCACCTCCTTCATGGCTGGATTTAGCCGCCTCTGTGGTTGAACCACTGGCTTAGCATCGTCCTCCAATAGGATCTTGTGCATGCATCTTGCTGGGCTGATGCCTTTAAGATCACTTATGGACCACCCAAGAGCTGCCTTGTGTGTCCTTAGCACTTGAAGTAGTGCTATCTCTTCCTGTGGATTTAAAGCAGAGCTTATGATCACCGGAAAAGTGTCACCTTCTCCTAGAAATGCATATTTTAGGGATGGTGGTAGTGGTTTGAGCTCAGGTTTAGGAGGTTTCTCCTCTTCCTGAGGAATTTTCAGAGGCTCTTTTATTTCCTCTGATTCCTCCAGATCAGGCTGAATATCTTTAAAGATGTCTTCTAGCTCTGATTCGAGACTCTCAGCCATGTTGATCTCCTCTACCAGGGAGTCAATAATATCAACACGCATACAGTCTTTTGATGTGTCTGGATGCTTCATTGCCTCAATAGCATTCAGCCTAAACTCATCCTCATTGACTCTTAAGGTCACTTCCTCTTTTTGGATATCAATGAGGGTTCGTCCAGTTGCTAGGAAAGGTCTTCCTAGAATGAGAGTTGCCCTCTTGTGCTCCTCTATTTCCAGCACTACAAAGTCAGTGGGAAAGGCAAATGGCCCAACCTTGACAATCATGTCCTCAATTATGCCTGATGGATATTTAATGGAGCCATCAGCAAGTTGAAGACATATCCGGGTTAGTTTGACCTCTTCAGTCAAGCCAAGCTTTCTGATAGTGGATGCAGGGATTAGATTGATGCTTGCCCCAAGGTCACATAGAGCTGTCTTGGTACAAGTACCCTCTAATGTGCATGGTATCATAAAACTTTCAGGATCCTTAAGCTTTTCTGGTAAGCTTGTTAGAATGACTGCACTGCATTCTTCAGTGAGAAAAATTTTTTTGTTTCTCTCCAATCCTTCTTATGACTTAAAATTTCTTTCATGAACTTAGCATAAGAGGGTATTTGCTCAAGTTCCTCTGCAAACAGAATCTTTATTTCAAGAGTCCTGAGATAGTCTGCAAAGCGAGCAAATTGTTTATCCTGTTCCGCTTGGCGGAGTTTCTGAGGATAAGGTATTTTGGCTTTATATTCTTCAACCTTAGTTGCTGCAGGTTGATTTCCTACAGAGGCATGTTGAGAAGCCTTCTTGAGGGAGTTAGTATCAGCACTTACAGGTGTCTAATCCCTCTCTGGCGTCTGGACGTTAGAACTGGACATGGATTGGGCGTTTAACACCAGATTCCTACCCTTTTCTGGCGTTTGGATGCCAGAACTGGTCGTGGAATTGGAGTTTAACGCCAGTTTTTCACCTTTTTTTGGCATTTGATCGCCAGACATATTCCTCTCTGGGCTCTTACTGTCCTCAGAGGGATTTTGGGTAGCAGGTTGCTCATCCTCTGTCAGCTGTTCTTTTCTTGGCTTTCTGCTACTTTGAGTTGAGGTATTTAATGTTTTTCCACTTCTTAATTGAACTGCTTGGCACTCCTCTGTTATCTATTTTGATAACTGCTGTTTTGTTTAGGGAAATATTGATTCAGGAATTTGTCTGATAACTGTTTCCATGTTCTTATGCTTACTGTGGGTTGGTTATTTAACCACCTTTTAGCTTGATGTTTTACAACAAACGAAAATAGTAATAATCTGTAGACATCCTGATCTACTTCCTTGTCACGTACTGTGTCAGCAATTTGCAAGAACTGTTCCAGAAACTCAGTAGGTTCTTCTTGTAGAAGACCGGAATATTGGCAATTTTGCTGCACTATGACAATGAGCTGAGGATTTAGCTCAAAACTGCTTGCTTTGATGGGAGGTATACAGATACTACTCCCATATGTAGCAGTAGTGATGAAAATTAAAATAAGTAATTAATTAAAAAGATTTGAAAAAGGTATGATTTTAAAATTTGAGATTGGAAAAGATAAGATAAGATTTTGAAAAAGATATGATTTTAAAAATTTCGACCAAATCAACCTAATGAATCTGAAAATTATGAGCAATTAAAGGAAATGATATATATATATTTTTTTTGAATTTTATAAGGAAAGAGAAGAACACACAAAAGACACAAGACTTAAAATTTATAGATCTAATGCTCCTTGTTTTTTGAAAATTTTGGAGGGAAAACACCAAGGAACACCAAACTTAAAAATTTTAAGATCAAAACACAAAGAAGACTCAAGAACTCCTTGAAGACTCACAAGAACAACAAGAATAAAATTCAAAGACTCAAGAACGTAAAAAGAACACCAAACTTAAAAGTTTGACACAAGATTTAATCAAAGAAAAATTATTTTTGAAAACGTTTTAAAAGGAAGATACCCAATTACCAAGAACATAAGCACAACACTCTAGCCAACTGAGCTATAAATTTAACGTGTTTTAAAAAAAGGTATTTAATGTATATAAATTTTTTGAATGCTGATAATTTGAAAATGCACAAGAAAAATAAGAAAAGACACAAAATAGGAAAAACTAAAGATCAAACAAGAAAAATAGCAAGAACAACTTGAAGATCAAGAAAGAACAATGCACACAAATTCGAAAAGACTCTAAACAAAAAAGAAAAATTTTTCCTAATCTAAGCAACAAAATAAACCGTCAGTTATCCAAACTCGAACAATCCCCAGCAACGGCGCTAAAAACTTGGTGCACGAATTGTAAAACACACTTTTCACAACTCGTACCACTAACCAGCAAGTGCACTGGGTTGTTCAAGTAATACCTTACGTGAGTAAGGGTCGATCCCACGGAGATTGTTGGTTTGAAGCAAGCTATGGTTATTTTGTAATTCTTAGTCAGGAAATTAGTGATAAAAATGATTGGGTTTATGAAGAGTAAATAGCATAAATTAAATAATACTTGTTATGCAGTAATGGAGAACAGATTGAGGATTTGGAGATGCTCTGTCTTTCGAATCTCTGCTTTCCTACTGTCTTCTTCTTCACGCACGCAGGTCTCCTTCCATGGCAAGCTGTATGTTGGTGGATCACCGTTGTCAATGGCTACCATCCGTCCTCTTAGTGAAAATGGTCCAAATGCGCTGTCACCAAACGGCTAATCATCTGTCGGTTCTCACTCATGTTGGAATAGGATCCATTGATCCTTTTGCGTCTGTCACTACGCCCAGCACTCGTGAGTTTGAAGCTCGTCACAGTCATCCCATCCCAGATCATACTCGGAATACCACAGACAAGGTTTAGACTTTCCAGATCTCAGGAATGGCTGCCAATAATCCTAGCCTATACCACGAAGACTCTGATCATGAACCAAGAGGCTAAGAGATACACACTCAATCTAAGGTAGAACAGAAGTGATTGTCAGGCACGCATTCATAGGTTGAGAATGATGATGAGTGTCACGGATCATCACATTCATCACGGTTAAGTACAAGCGAGTATCTTATAACAGAAACAAGCGTGATTGAATAGAAAACATAAGTAATTGCATTAATTCATCGAGACACAGCAGAGCTCCTCACTCCCAACCATGGGGTTTAGAGACTCATGCCGTCAGAAATACAATATGAAATGTGTAAAATGTCATGAGGTGTATAGTAAGTCTCCAAAAGTTGTTTTTATACTAAACTAGTAGCTAGGGTTACAGAAAATAAGTAACTAAGTGCAGATAGTGTAGAAATCCACTTCCGGGGCCCACTTGGTGTGTGCTTGGGCTAAGCTTTGAGCTTTACATGTGTAGAGGCTTCTCTTGGAGTTAAACGCTAGGTTGTAGCCTATTTCTGGTGTTTAACTCTGGTTTGCAACCTGTTTCTGGCGTTTAACGCTAGAATAGGGTAAAGACTTGGTGTTAAACGCCAATTTGCGTCATCAAAACTTGAGCAAAGTATGGACTATTATATACTTCTGGAAAGCCCTGGATGTCTACTTTCCAACGCAATTAAGAGCATACCAATTGGTTTTCTGTAGCTCCAGAAAATCCATTTTGAGTACAGGGAGGTCAGAATCCAACAGCATCTACAGTCCTTTTTCAGCCTCTGAATCAGATTTTTGCTTAGGTTCCTCAATTTCAACCAGAAAATACCTGAAATCACAGAAAAACACACAAACTCATAGTAAAGTCCAGAAATGTGAATTTTGAATAAAAACAAATAAAAATATACTAAAAAGTAATTAAAACATGCTGAAAACTACTTAAAAACAATGCCAAAAAGCGTATAAATTATCCGCTCATCAACTTTACATTATTGTCATTTCCTTTTATGCATTTTACTGCTTTTCTTTACTTTCAAGCCATTTATGTTTCTGCCCATTTAGAATTCTGCAATCACAATTTACCTTGCTTAGCTTAACTAATTCACCAATTGATTAAGATTGCTCAAATCTACCAATCTCTGTGGATACGATCCCAGTCCACTGTGGGTTATTACTTGACGATAATTTTGGTCCGCTTGCCAAAAGAATGATTCATCATTTTTTACATGGGGAGTGAAATCTGGTCATCAAGTTTTATGGCGCCATTCCGGGGATTGGTTTGAATTTGACAATGATTAAATTGATTGGAGAGCTAGATTAAGCATTTTTATTACCTTGTTTTCTTTTCAGTTCTTTAATTTTCCTTCTGTTCCATTTTATTTTGATTTTACTTTGGATTTTAGTTATTCATTGTTCATATTTCCATTCTTCTAACTGTTTGATTAATTGCATCAACCAAGCTAACCATTAATCTTAACACGAGTGATTCCTTCACTTGTCCTCTGCTTGTTGTTGTTGAATGTATGACAGGTAGAAGGGGAGAAACTTTATCCTCCTTCGATAGTGAACCTGAGAGGACCCTCCTTAGATTAAGGAGGGAAGCAAGAGGCAAAAGCATAGTTGGAGAGGAAGTAGTAGAGGAAGATCTAGGAGCTACTATGAAAGGAGAGGTACAAGACCATGTTGGAGTGGATGCTGGCAATCATATTGGGCAAGAGAGGAGAGTCTTAGGCTCCTAAATCAACCCAAATCCAGGAAACTGTGGCAGTAGCATTCTCAAACCAACAATCCATGCTAACAACTTTGAGTTGAAGCCTCAACTCATCACACTTGTCCAGAATAATTGTTCATATAGAGGGGGAGCCCAGGAGGACCCAAACTAACATCTCACTACATTCTTGAGAATTTGTTACACTGTAAAGTCCAATGGTGTATACCCTGACACCTACAAGCTACTTTTGTTCCCTTTCTCACTCAGAGATAAGGCAGCAAAGTGGTTGGAAGCATTTCCCAAGGAGAGCCCAACAACTTGGAATGAAGTTGTAAACAAATTTCTTGCAAGATTCTACCCTCCACAGAGAGTCAATAGATTGAGATCTGAGGTGCAGACCTTCAGACAGCAAGATGGTGAAACACTTTATAAGGCCTGAGAGAGGTTCAAAGACTTGACAAGGAAGTGCCCTCTGGATATGTTCAATGAATGGGTTCAACTTCACATTTTCTATGAAGGATTATCATATGAAGCAAAGAAAGCTGTGGACCATTCTTCAGGAGGTTCGCTCAACAAGAAGAAAACCATTGAAGAAGCCATAGATGTTATAGAGACTATAGCTGAAAATGAGTACTTCTATGCTTCAGAAAGGACTCAAAAGAGAGGATTGCTGGAGCTAAATTCTATGTTGAACATCATGTAGAACGCTTTGTGGTTGTCAGGCACGCGATCTTAGCTAAGCGAGTAACGAAGATTGGGTGATTGTCACGGGTCACCCCTTCATTCTGACTTAACTGAATTAAGTACGAGAGTATATCTTGGAGAAGAAGTAGGCGTGAATTGAATAGGAAACAGTAGTAATTGCATTAATTCATGAAGAACAGCAGAGCTCAACACCTTAATCTATGGGGTGTAGAAACTCCACCGTTGAAAATACATACGTGAAAAAGGTCTAGGCATGGCCGTGAGGCCAGCCTCCAAACGTGTACAATGATCAAAAGATGGTCAAAAGACTTGATTCCAAAGATCTCTAAAATAAACCTCTAAAAGTAGTTTTTATACTAAACTAGTAACTAGGGTTTACAGAAAATGAGTAACTAAGTGCAGATAATGCAGAAATCCACTTCGGGGGCCAACTTGGTATGTGCTTGGGCTGAGCATTGAATCTTTTTCGTGCTTAGGCTGTTCCTGGAGTTTAACGCCAGCTTTGGTGCCAGTTTGGGCGTTTTACGCCAAGATGTTTTAGGCTGACTTTGAATGCCAATTTGGACCATCAAATCTCGGGCAAAGTATGGACTATTATATATTGCTGGAAAGCCCAGGATGTCTACTTTCCAACGCAATTGAAAGCGAACCAATTAGGCTTCTTTAGCTCCAGAAAATCCACTTAGAGTGCAGGGAGGTCAGAATCCAACAACATCTGCAGTCCTTTTTCAGCCTCTGAATCAGATTTTTGCTCAGGTCCTTCAATTTCAGCCAGAAAATACCTGAAATCACAGAAAAACTCACAAACTCATAGTAAAGTCTAGAAATGTGATTTTTGAATAAAAACTTATAAAAATATAATAAAAAGTAATTAAAACATACTAAAAACTATGTAAAAACAATGCCAAAAAGGATATAAATTATCCGCTCATCACCAACCCAACCATTACAACAACCATAACCCCAACCATCAATCAGGCAACAACAGACCCTACCACAATTCACAAAATGCATCATATCATTCCACCCAACAAACACACAACAACCCCCACCAAGAAACATCAACCTCAACCATGCAACCATGTGAAATCAAGAGCAATTTTGAAAGAGTGGAGGCTGCAATAGCGCAGATGTCATCACAACTGATAGGAGCCAGTTCCAATGTTTTGGAAAGACAAATACAAGCCGAAAGGAAGATGGATGCCAACCAAGAATAGTGTAGATCAAACATAAGGAATCAAGGCGCAGCAATTTCAAAATTAGAGGCACAATTGGCAAGCTTATCTAAGCAAATTCCAATGCCCACACATACATTTTCTAGTGATACCATGGCCAGGCCAAGAGAGGAATGCAAGGAAATCACACTTAGAAGTGGAAAAGTTGTAGAAGAGGCATCCCCAAATCAGAGCAATCAAGAAAAAGAAGCTGCAAAGGAGCCTAAAAACAAGAAAGAAGAAGAGACTCCTGCACCATCCTCATCATAGCCAGTCCTAAAGCCTTATGTGCCACAAGCACCCTATCCACAAAGGCTAAGGAAAGATGGAAAAGACAGCCAGTTTTCAAGGTTCCTAGAGATCTTCAAAAAGCTCTAGATCAACATACCCTTTGCTGAGGCATTAGAGCAAATGCCCCTCTATGCCAAATTTTTAAAGGAGCTCATGACAAGAAAGAAGAACTGGAGAGAGAAAGAAACCATAATACTAACTGAGGAATACAGTGCTATCATAAAAAAGAAGCTTCCTCAGAAGATGAAGGACCCTAGGAGTTTCCAAATTCCATGCATCATAGGTGATATCACCATTGAAAAAGCATTGTGTGACCTAGGGGCTAGCATCAATCTCATGTCCTTGGCCATGATGAGAAGGATGAAGATTGAGGAAGCCAAACCAACAAGGATGGCACTCCAATTGGCTGACAGAACATTCAAATTCCCCCATGGGGTAGTGGAGGATTTGTTGGTGAAAGTGGAAGAGTTTATTTTCCCAGCTGACTTTGTCGTGCTAGATATGGAAGAGGAAGCCAACACATCAATCATCTTAGGAAGGCCATTCCTAGCTACTGCTAGAGCCATTATTGATGTTCAAAAAGGGGAGCAAGTCTTGAGATTACATGAAGAGAAGTTGGTCTTTAATGTCTTCAAAGCAATGAGTTACCCCAAAGAATCCATAGGAGAGTGCATGATGGTAGATACCATAGAAAAGATAGTTCAAGGAGTTTTGGAAGAAGAACAATGTGAAGAGGATGGAGCTGGAACAACAAGCATCAGGTGGAGAGTTACCACAAGAGACCATGGAGAATTCAATCATGATGAACCACAAGGACAACAAGGAAGTAGAGGCACCAAAACTAGAGCTAAAGACTGATGAGCGGATAATTTATACCCTTTTTGGCATTATTTTTATATAGTTTTTAGTATGATTTAATTACTTTTTATTATATTTTTATTAGTTTTTATTCAAAAATCACATTTCTGGACTTTGCTATGAGTTTGTGTGTTTTTCTGTGATTTCAGGTATTTTCTGGCTGAAATTGAGGGACCTCAGCAAAAATCTGATTCAGAGGCTGAAAAAGGACTGCAGATGCTGTTGGATTCTGACCCTCGTGCACTCGAAGTGGATTTTCTGGAGCTACAGAAGCCCAATTGGCGCGCTCTCAATTGCGTTGAAAATTAGACATCTTGGAATTTCCATCAATATATAATAGTTCAAACTTTGTCCGAGATTTGATGGCCCAAACTGGCGCTAAAAGCCAGCCTAAAACTTTCTGGCATAAAACGCCAGAATTGGCATAATTCTTGGCGTTAAACGCCCATTTTGGCACCCAGGGTGGCGTTTAACTCCAACTTTGGGCATATGCACGTGAAAGCTTGAAAGCTCAGCCCAGACACGCACCAAGTGGGTCCCAAAAGTGGATTTCTGCATATCTGCACTTAGTTACTCATTTTCTGTAAACGTAAGTCACTAGTTTAGTATAAAACTACTTTTAGAGATTCATTCAGTAACTCATGACATTTTTTACACTTCATATTGTATCTTCTACGGCATAAGTCTCTAAACCCGATAGGTGGGGACAAGGAACTCTGCTGTGTTTCAATGGATTAATGCAATGACTACTGCTTTCTATTCAATCACGCTTGATTCTATTATAAGATACTCATTCGTATTTTAATCTGGAGAATGATATGATCCGTGACACTCATCATTATTCTCAATTTTATGAACGCATGTCTGACAACCACTTCCGTTCTATCTGAGCTCAACGTAGTCATTGGGCGACAGCTTGAGTGCGTATCTCTTGGGTCTCTGATCCACGGACCGAGTCCGTGAGATCAGAATCTTCATGGTATGGGCTAGAAGCAATTGGCAGCATTCCTGGGATCCGAAAAGTCTAAACCTTGTCTGTGGTATTCCGAGTAGGATCTGGGAAGGGATGACTGTGACGAGCTTCAAACTTGCGAATGTTGGGCACAATGACAGTGTGCAAAAGGATAGAGAGATCCTATTCCGACGCTAGTGAGAACCGACAGATGATTAGCTGTGCGGTAGCTGTACATGGTATTTTTCATCCGAGACGAGCAATCCGACAGTTGATTAGCCGTGCAGAGATCACACCTGGTATTTTTCATCCGAGAGGATCATATAGCTTGCCATGGAAGGAAGCCATGCGTGTTTGGAGAAGAAGACAGTAGGAAAGCAGAGATTCAGACGACAGGACATCTCTGGAACCTCAACCTGTTCCTCATTACTGAATCACAAGTACCTTTTTTTTCATGTTATTTACTTTTCAAAAACAAAATCATTTTTATCATTAATCTCTTGATAATTTTCCTTATTTGATCTTTAAAATTTCTTGTTTGGTGTTTGCTGCTGTTTATCTTATACATTTTTGAATTATTAGTGTCCAAAATATAAAATTTTTTTAAGTTTGGTGTCCTTTGTGTTTTTATTTTCTTAAAGATTTTTAAAATTTGTTCTTGGTGTTCATCTTGATCTTCAAAGTGTTCTTGGTATTCATCTTGACATTCAAAGTGTTCTTGTTTTTCTTTCTGTTTTAATCTAAAAAATTTTAAGTTTGGTGTCTTTTACTTGTTTTTCTCTCTCCATCTTTTCAATCATATCTTTTTTTTTAATTTGCAATCATATCTTCTCAATCATATCTTTTTCAAAATAATTTTCAGTCATATCTTATTTTTTTATAAATTGCAATCATATATTCTCAGTCATATCTTTTTCAAAATAATTTTCAATCATATCATTCTCACCCCAAAATTTTCAAATCTTTTTAATTAATTAATTAATTTAGTTTTCTAATTTCATTTATTTCTTTTTCTTTTTTTTATTTATTTTTGAAACTTGCATCATTTTATTTATTTACTTTATTTTTAATTTCGTTGAATTCAAAAAAAAAGGGGGCGGGGGGAATAAAATTTTTATTCACAATCCATATCATCTCCCTTTCTCCATCATGGACCTAATTAGAAATGAACAGTCCAGAAGGACTCTGGGGTCATATGCTAACCCCACTACTGTCTCATATGGGAGTAGTATCTGTATACCCCCCATCAGAGCCAGCAGTTTTGAGCTAAACCCTCAGCTCATTATCATGGTGCAGCAAAATTGTCAGTATTCCGGTCTTCCACAGGAAGAACCTACTGAGTTTCTGGCATAGTTCTTACAAATTGCTGACACAGTACATGATAAGGAAGTAGATCAGGATGTCTACAGATTGTTACTGTTTCCATTTGCTGTAAAAAATCAAGCCAATAGGTGGTTAAATAACCAACCCACAACAAGCATAAGAACATGGAAACAGTTATCAGACAAATTGTTGAATCAATATTTCCCTCCAAAAAGGATGACACAACTAAGGCTGGACATCCAAGGCTTTAAACAAGAGGATAATGAATCTCTTTATAATGCCTGGGAGAGGTACAGAGAAGTGCTAAGAAAATTCCCCTCTGAAATATTTTCAGAATGGGTGCAGTTAGACATCTTTTACTATGGGCTTACAAAAAAGGCCCAGATGTCTCTAGACCACTCAGCTGGTGGATCTATACATATGAGAAAAACAATTGAAGAGGCTCAAGAGCTCATTGATACAGTTGCCAAAAATCAGTACCTGTACTCAAGTGGTGAGACCTCCATGAAAGAAGAGGCTGAGGCAGCATCCACTGAACTTAGTCATCCAAAACAAATTGCTGAACTCAATCAGCAACTATTTTCTATAAAAAAATAGTTAGCAGAATTTAAAGAGATGCTACAAGAAACCAAAGATGCTAACTAGAATATGGAAAAACAATTGAATCAGACAAGATAGCAATTATCTAAACAGATAACAGAAGAATGCCAAGCTGTTCATTTAAGGAGTGGAAAGACATTGAATGTCTCAACTCAAAGCAGCAGGAAAGCAAGAAAGGAACATCTGACAGAGGATGACCAAACCACTGCCCAAAATCCCTCTGAGGACAATAAGAGCCCAGAGAGGAATGATTCTGGCGTTCAAACGCCAGAAAAGGGTGGCAATCTGGCGTTAAACCCCAAAAAGCACCCAATTCTGGCGTTTAAACGCCAATGGGAGATCAGACACCTGCAAGTGCTGATAACAACCCCCTTAGCCAGACTTCTCTAACCACTTTTGTAGGAAATAAACCTGCAGCAACTAAGGTTGAAGAATATAAGGCCAAGATGCCTTATCCTCAGAAACTCTACCAAGCGGAACAGGATAAACAATTTGCCTGCTTTGCAGACTATCTCTGGACTCTTGAAATAAAGATTCCATTTGCAGAGGCACTTGAGCAAATACCCTCTTATGCTAAGTTCATGAAAGAGATCTTAAGTCATAAGAAGGATTTGAGAGAAACTGAAAAAGTTTTCCTCACTGAAGAATGCAGTGCAGTCATTCTGAAAAATTTACCAGAGATGCTTAAAGATTTCAGAAGCTTTATGATACCATGCACATTAGAGGGTGCTTGTACTAAGACAGCTCTATGTGATCTTGGGGCAAGTATCAACCTAATACCTGCATCCACTATCAAAAAGCTTGGTTTGACTGATGAGGTTAAACCAACCTGGATATGCCTCCAACTTGTTGATGGCTCCATTAAGATTTCATCAAGCGTAATTGAGGACATGATTGTCAAGGTTGGGCCATTTGCCTTTTCCACTGACTTTGTAGTGCTGGAAATAGAGGAGCACAAGAGTTCAACCCTCATTCTAGGAAGACCTTTCCTAGTAACTGGACAAACCCTCATTGACGTCCAAAAAGGGAAGATAACCCTGAGAGTCAATAAGGATGAGTTTAAGTTGAATGCTGTCAAAGCTATGCAGCATCCAAATATATCACAAGACTACATGAGCACTGATATTATTGACTCCCTGGTGGAAGAGGTCAATATAATTGAGAGTCTTGAATCAGAGCTAGAGGACATTTTTAAAGATGTTCAGCCTGATCTGGAGGAAGCAGAGAAAACAGAAGAACCTCTGAAAACTCCTCAGGAAGAGGAGAAGCCTTCTAAACCCGAGCTCAAACCACTACCACCATCCCTGAAATATGCATTTCTAGGAGAAGATGACACTTTTCCCGTGATCATAAGCTCTGCTTTAGAGCCACAGGAAGAGAAAGCACTAATTCAGGTGCTAAGGACACACAAGACAGCTCTTGGGTGGTCCATAAGTGATCTTAAGGGCATTAGCCCAGCCAGATGCATGCACAAAATCCTATTGGAGGATGATACTAAACCAGTGGTTCAACCACAGAGGCGGCTGAATCCAGCCATGAAGGAGGTGGTGCAAAAAGAGGTCACTAAGTTACTAGAGGTTGGGATTATTTATCCTATTTCTGATAGCCCCTGGGTGAGCCCTGTTCAAGTTGTCCCCAAGAAGAGAGGCATGACAGTGGTTCATAATGAAAAGAATGAATTGGTTTCTACAAGAATAGTTACAGGGTGGCGTATGTGTATTGACTACAGAAGACTCAGTACAGCCACCAGAAAGGATCATTTTCCTTTACCATTCATAGACCAGATACTAGAGAGACTAGCATGTCATGAATACTACTCCTTTTTGAATGGCTATTCAGGTTACAACCAAATTGCAGCAGATCCTCAGGACCAAGAGAAAACAGCATTCATATGTCCTTCTGGAGTATTTGCCTACAGAAGGATGCCATTCGGTCTGTGTAATGCACCTGCAACCTTTCAGAGGTGCATGATTTCTATCTTCTCTGATAAGGTAGAGAAATTTTTGGAAGTCTTCATGGATGAATTCTCAGTATTTGGAGACTCATTCAACTCCTATCTTGACCATCTAGCACTTGTTTTGAAAAGGTGCTAAGAGACTAACTTGGTTTTAAACTGGGAGAAATGTCACTTCATGGTGACTGAAGAAATTGTACTTGGGCACAAAATTTCAAACAAGAGAATAGAGGTGGATCAAGCAAAGGGAGAGGTAATTGAAAAATTACCACCACCTGCCAATGTTAATGCAATCAAAAGCTTTCTGGGGCATGCAAGATTCTATAGGAGGTTTATAAAGAATTTTTCAAAAATTGTAAAACCTCTGAGCAATCTGCTAGCTGCTGACACGCCATTTATCTTTGACACAGAGTGTCTGCAGGTATTTGAAACTTTAAAAGCTAAGCTGGTCACAGCACCAGTCATTTCTGCACCAGACTGGACATTACCATTTGAGCTAATGTGTGATGCCAGTGACATGCCATTGGTGCAGTATTGGGACAGACGCATGACAAGCTTCTGCATGTCATTTATTATGCTAGCTGTATTTTAAATGACGCGCAGAAGAATTACACAACCACAGAAAAGGAGTTGCTTGCAGTGGTTTATGCCATTGACAAGTTCAGATCTTATTTAATAGGATCAAAAGTGATTGTGTACACTGACCATGCTGCTCTAAAATATCTCTTCACAAACAGGATTCAAAACCCAGACTCATAAGATGGGTGTTGCTTCTACAAAATTTTGATATAGAAATAAAAGATAGAAAAGGGACAGAGAACCAAGTAGCTGATCACCTGTCCCGGATAGAACCAGTAGCAGGAGCGTTCCTCCCTCTTACTGAGATCACTGAAACCTTTCTGGTGAGCATATTTTTGCCACTTAGGAAGTACCATGGTTTGCAGACATTGCAAACTATAAAGCTGTGAGATTCATACCCAAAGAGTAGAGTAAGCAGCAAACGAAAAAAATTGATCTCTGATGCAAAGTACTACTTGTGGGATGAACCATATCTCTTTAAGAGGTGTGCAAATGGAGTAATCCATAGATGTGTGCCTAGAGAAGAGGAACAGAAGATCCTATGGCATTGCCATGGATCACAATATGGAGGACATTTTGGAGGTGAGCAAACAGCCACAAAGGTTCTCCAATGTGGCTTCTACTGTCCTACTCTCTATAAAGACTCCCGCGAGTTTGTACATAACTGTGACAATTGCCAGAGAACTGGTAATCTGCCTCATGGTTATGCCATGCCTCAGCAAGGGATCTTAGAGATTGAGTTGTTTGATGTATGGGGTATTGACTTCATGGGGCCTTTCCCACCATCATACTTAAACACTTATATTCTGGTGGCAGTAGACTATATATCTAAAATGGTAGAGGCAATTACAACACCCACTAATGATACTAAACAATGATGAAGTTCCTCCAGAAGCATATCTTCAGCAGGTTCGGTGTCCCTAGGATACTGATCAGTGATGGAGGCACTCATTTCTGCAATAAACAGCTTGACCCTGCTCTGGTCCGATATAGAATTAACCATAAAGTGGCCACTCTATATCATCCACAGACAAATGGGCAGGCTGAAGTCTCAAATAGAGAACTAAAACGAATCCTGGAACGGACTGTAAGTAGCTGTAGAAGAGATTGGGCAAGAAGTCTGGATGATGCTCTGTGGGCATACAGAACCGCATTCAAGACTCCTATTGGGACCTCTCTATACCAGCTTGTGTATGGAAAAGCCTGTCATCTGCCAGTGGAACTGGAACACAAGGCCTACTGGGCAACCAGATTCCTAAACCTTGATGCTAAGGTAGCTGGAGAGAAAAGATTACTCCAGTTGAATGAGCTGGAGGAGTTCAGACTAAATGCTTTCGAAAATGCTAAAATTTACAAGGAGAAAGCAAAAATGTGGCACGACAAAAAGCTGTCATCTAGAGTCTTTGAGCCAGGACAGAAGGTTCTACTGTTTAACTCTAGGCTCAGATTGTTCCCTAGGAAATTGAAATCCCGGTGGAAGGGACCATATGTGATTACAAGTGTGTCACCATATGGATAAGTAGAGCTTCAGGATATTGACTCAGAAAAAAAGTTCATTGTTAATGGACAGAGAGTCAAACATTTCTTGAAGGCAATGTTGAGTAAGAGTGCTCAAAACTGAGACTAAATTAAAAGCTCAGTAAAAAGTCCAGCTAAAGACAGTAAAGAAGTGCTTGCTGGAAGGCAACCCAGCCATTATAAAAAATTTGATGTTTATAACAATTATAAGTCTATTTAATTTTGTTATTCATGTTAGCTAAAGCATTTCAGTGAATAAATCAGGGAAATGAAGGTTCAGAACATAAAGAAGAGGAATCACAGAGAAAAAGGGTTCACTGGAGTTAAAACGCCAGTAAAGGTATCATTCTGGGCGTTAAATGCCAGAATGGGCAGCATTCTGGGCGTTTAACGCCAGAAATGGCAGCATTCTGGGCGTTCAAAAAAATGCCCAGTAAAGAAGGATTCCTGGCGTTTAAGGCCAGCCAGGGTATCTGGCTGGGCGTTAAACGCCCAAAGAGGCAGTCAAGTGGGCGTTAAACGCCAGAATGGATAGCATTCTGGGCGTTTAACGCCAAGATGACACAAGGGAGGTAGTTTTGTTTCCAATTCGATTTTTTTTTCAATTCTTCATGTTTTAATTCATAATTTTTTGCATCAAACATATTTTAAACATCCATCTTTCAATTTCTATTTTCAAATATTAATAATCTTTCCAATTCTGTTTAAATCTTTTTTTTTCAATTCTTTTCAAATCCTTCCAAAATATTTTTCAAAAATTACATATCTTTTCAAATTCTTTTCAACTCTTTTTAATTCTTCTTGTATACAGTAACAAGTTTTCAAAAATTAATTGCATCATTCTTCTTCTACTCCCTTCTATCTTATTTTGCTCGAGGAAGAGCAAACCTTTTAAGTTTGGTGTGGAAAAGCTCAGCTTTTTGCTTTCCATAACCACTAATGGCACCTAAGGCCGGAGAAACCTCTAGAAAGAGGAAAGGGAAGGCAGTTGCTTCTAACTCTGAGTCATGGGAGATGGAGAGATTCATCTCAAAAGCCCATCACTAGAAAGAGGATTGAGCAAACAAGAGAGCCCGCTCATGGACCTCAAACAAGAGCACTCCATTATCCTCCATGAAATCAGAGAGGACCAAAAGGCCATGAGAGAAGAGCAACAAAGGCAAGGAAGAGATATTAAGGTGCTCAAGCACTCCATAGGATCTTCAAGAGGAAGAACTAGCCGCCCTCACTAAGGTGGACCCATTCTTTAATCTCCTTGTTTATTTTCTTTTCTATTTTTGTTTCTATGCTTTATGTTTTGTCTATGTTTGTGTCTTCATTACATGATCATTAGTGTCTATGTCTTAAGGCTATGAATGTCCATGAATCTTTCACCTTTCTTAAATGAAAAATGTTTTTATTTGCAAAAGAACAAGAAGTACATGAATTTCAAATTTTATCTTGAAAATAGTTTAATTATTTTGAGGTGGTGGTAATACTTTTTGTTTTCTAAATGAATGATTGAACAATGCATATTTTTTATAGTGAAATTTATGAATGTTAAAATTGTTGGCTTTTGAAAGAATAATGAAAAAGGAGACATGTTTTGATAATCTGAAAAATCATAAAATTGATTCTTGAAGCAAGAAAAAGCAGTGAAAAACACAAAACTTGCGAAAAAAAAAAGGCAAAAAATAAAAGAAAAAGAAAGAAAAAGAAAAAGCAAGCAGAAAAAGCCAATAACCCTTTAAACCAAAAGGCAAGGGTAGAAAGGATCCAAGGCTTTGAGCATTAATGGATAGGAGGGCGCAAAGGAATAAAATCCTGGCCTAAGCGGCTAAACCAAGCTGTCCCTAACCATGTGCTTGTGGCGTGAAGGTGTCAAGTGAAAAGCTTGAGACTGAGCGGTTAAAGTCGTGGTCCAAAGCAAAAAGAGTGTGCTTAAGAGCTCTGGACACCTCTAACGGGGGACTCTAGCAAAGCTGAGTCACAATCTGAAGAGGTTCACCCAGTTATGTGTCTGTGCCATTTATGTATCCGGTGGTAATACTGAAAAACAAAATGCTTAGGGCCACGGCCAAGACTCATAAAGTAGCTGTGTTCAAGAGTCAACATACTGAACTAAGAGAATCAATAACACTATCTGAATTCTGAGTTCCTATGGATGCCAATCATTCTGAACTTCAAAGGATAAAGTGAGATGCCAAAACTGTTCAGAAGCAAAAAGCCACTAGCCCCGCTCATCTAATTGGAACTGAGCTTCATTGATATTTGGGATTCATTGTATTTTCTCTTCTTTTTATCCTATTTTTTTATTTACTTGGGGACAAGCAACAATTTAAGTTTGGTGTTGTGACGAGCGGATAATTTATTACCCTTTTTGACATTATTTTTATATAGTTTTTAGTATGATTTAATTACTTTTTATTATATTTTTATTAGTTTTTATTCAAAAATTACATTTCTGAACTTTGCTATGAGTTTGCGTGTTTTTCTGTGATTTTAGGTATTTTCTGACTGAAATTGAGGGACCTGAGCAAAAATCTTATTCAGAGGCTAAAAAAGGACTGCAGATGCTGTTGGATTCTGACCCTCCTACACTTGAAGTGGATTTTCTGGAGCTACAGAAACCTAATTGGCGCGCTCTCAATTGCATTGTAAAGTATACACCTTGGGCTTTCCAGCAATATATAATAATTCATACTTTGTCCGAGATTTAATGGCCCAAACTGGCGCTAAATGCCAGCCTAAAACTTTCTGGCGTAAAACGCCAGAACTGGCATAATTCTTGGCGTTAAACGCCCATTTTCGCACCCAGGGTGGCGTTTTACTCCAACTTTGGGCATATGCACGTGAAAGATTGAAAGCTCAGCCTAGACACGCACCAAGTGGGTCCCGAAAGTGGATTTCTGCACTATCTGCACTTAGTTACTCATTTTCTGTAAACCTAAGTCACTAGTTTAGTATAAAACTACTTTTAGAGATTCATTTAGTAACTCAATGACATTTTTTACACTTGATGTTGTATCTTCTACGGCATGAGTCTCTAAACCCCATAGGTGGGGGCGAGGAGCTCTGCTGTGTTTCAATAGATTACTGCAATGACTACTATTTTCTATTCAATCACGCTTGATTCTATTATAAGATATTCATTCGTACTTCAATCTGGAGAATGATATGATCCGTGACACTCATCATTATTCTCAATTTTATGAACGGGTGTCTGACAACCACTTCCGTTCTATCTGAGCTCAACGTAGTCATTTGGCGACAGCTTGAGTGCGTATCTCTTGCGTCTCTGATCCACAGACCGAGTCCGTGAGATCAGAATCTTCGTGGTATAGGCTAGAACCAATTGGCAGCATTCCTGGAATCCGGAAAGTCTAAACCTTGTCTGTGGTATTCTGAGTAGGATCTGGGAAGGGATGACTGTAACGAGCTTCAAACTTGCGAATGTTGGGCGCAGTAACAGTGTGCAAAAGGATAGAGAGATCCTATTCTGACGCTAGTGAGAACTGATAGATGATTAGCCGTGCGGTAGCTGTACGTGGTATTTTTCATCCGAGACGATCAATCCGATAGTTGATTAGCTGTACAGAGATCACACCTAGTATTTTTCATCCGAGAGGATCATACAGCTTGCCATGGAAGGAAGCCATGCGTGTTTGGAGAAGAAGACAGTAGGAAAGCAGAGATTCAGGGGACAGAGAATCTTTAGAACCTCAACCTATTCCTCATTACGGAATCACAAGTACATTTTATTTCATGTTATTTACTTTTCAGAAACAAAATCATTTTTATCATTAATCTCCTGACTAATATTTACAAGATAACCACAGCTTGCTTCAAGCCAACAATCTCCGTGGGATTGACCCTTACTCACGTAATGTATTACTTGGACGACCCAATGCACTTGCTGGTTAGTTGTGCCGAGTTGTGAAAAGTGTAATCACAATTTCCCACACCAAAGACCCTGCCTCCAAGCTTGAAGTATGCATACTTGGGTGACAACAACACTTACCCAGTGATCATTAATTCAAGCTTGAGTGAGGAGCAAGAAGAGGAGCTTCTCCAAGTGCTGAGACATCATAAAAATGCTATAGGATGGACACTTGCAGATTTGAAGGGAATTAGTCCTTCAATGTGCATGCACAAAATCCTACTTGAAGAAGGAGCCAAGCCCTCAAGACAGCAACAAAGAAGGCTAAACCCAACCATGAATGAAGTAGTCCAAAAAGAGGTGTTAAAATTATGGCAAGCTGGGGTAATCTACCCAATCTCAGACAGCCCTTGGGTAAGCCCAGTGCAACTAGTCCCAAAGAAAGGAGGGATCACTGTTGTATCAAATGAGAAGAATGAGCTGATACCTACAAGAACATTAATCGGCTGGCGCATGTGCATTGATTATAGGAAGCTTAACGAGGCCACCAGGAAGGATCACTTCCCCCTACCTTTCATGGATCAGATGCTTGAAATATTGACAGGACATGAGTATTATTGCTTCTTGAACAGTTATTCTGGTTACAACCAAATTGTTGTAGACCCCAAGGACCAAGAGAAAACTTCATTTACTTGTCCATATGGTGTCTTTGCTTATAGGATAATGCCCTTTGGATTGTGCAATGCACCTGCAATATTCCAAAGGTGCATGATCTCCATATTTTTAGACATGATTGAAAGATTCGTTGAGGTGTTTATGGATGACTTTTCTATATTTGGTGATTCATATTCTAACTGTTTACACCACTTAGCCTTGGTGCTAAAGAGATGCGAAGAAACCAATCTTGTTTTGAACTGGGAAAAATGCCACTTTATAGTTACAGAGGGGGTGGTTCTTGGCTACAAGATCTCAAAAAGAGGCATAGAGGTGGACAAGGCTAAGGTGGAGGTGATTGAAAAGTTACCCCCACCTTGCAATGTCAAAGCAGTTAGAAGTTTTCTAGGACATGCTCGCTTCTATAGGAGGTTCATTAGAGACTTCTCCAAGGTTGCCAAACCTTTGAGTAACCTGCTTGTCTCTAATGTACCTTTTATTTTTGATAAAGAATGCATGCTAGCCTTTGAAGAGCATAAGAACAAGCTTTCCTCTGCACCTATCATAGCACCACCCAACTGGGATCTACCCTTTGAATTGATGTGTGATGCATCTGACTTTGCTGTTGGTGCTGTCCTAGGACAGAGGAGGGACAAATTGGTGCATGTTATTTACTATGCCAGCAAAGTCCTCAATGAGAATCAAAGAAACTATACCATTACAGAGAAGGAATTACTTGCCATTGTCTTTGCTTTTGATAAATTTAGATCATATCTTATTGGCTCCAAAGTAATTGTATTCACTAATCATGCAGCACTCAAATACTTGCTTACCAAACAAGAGTCCAAGCCCAGACTAATAAGGTGGATCCTGCTTCTCCAAGAGTTTGACATTGAAATTAAAGATAGGAGTGGAGCAGAGAACAAAGTGGCTGACGACCTCTCAAGGATCCCACAAAAAGAAGATGATGCACCCCAAATTGCAGTGAATGAGAGCTTCCCTGATGAGAAGTTGATGATGATCCAAGAAGCTCCTTGGTTTGCAGACATAGCCAATTTCAAGGCTATTAGGGAACTACCAACCAACATCAACAAACACATGAAGAGGAAGCTAATCAAAGATGCTAAATACTACATTTGGGATGAGCCCTTTTTGTTTAAAAAGTGTGCTGATGGGATCTTGAGAAGGTGTATTTCCCATGAAGAAGGGCAGGAAGTACTTTGGCAATGTCATGGCTCTGCATATGGAGACCATTTTAGTGGGGGAAAGAACTGCAGTCAAGGTGCTACAATGTGGGTTCTATTGGCCAACCATGTTCAAGGATGCAAAGGAATTGGTATCAAGGTGTGATGAATGCCAAAGGGTTGGCAATCTACCCAAGAAAAACGAGATGCCACAGAGGTTTATAATGGAGTTAGAATTGTTTGATGTGTGGAGAATTGATTTTATGGGACCTTTCTCATCCTCCTACTCAAACAATTATATATTGGTGGCTGTAGATTATGTTTCAAAATGGGTAGAAGCCATAGCCACAGCAACAAATGACAACAAGGTTGTGATGAACTTCTTGAGGAAGAATATCTTCAGTAGATTTGGAGTTCCTAGAGCTCTCATCAGTGATGGAGGATCACATTTCTGCAATAGGCAACTTGAAGCACTCCTCTCTAAATATGGAGTGAAACATAAAGTAGCAACTCCATACCATCCACAGACGAATGGGCAAGCTGAGATCTCAAACAGGGAGCTCAAAAGAATTCTTGAAAAAACTGTTGGAAGCTCAAGAAGGGATTGGTCTAAGAAGCTGGATGATGCATTATGGGCCTACAGGACAGCCTTCAAAACACTCATTGGGATGTCTCCATACCAATTGGTGTTTGGCAAGGCTTGTCACTTACCAGTTGAGCTTGAGTACAGAGCATTCTGGGATCTAAAAATGCTGAATTTTGATGATCAAGCTGCAGGAAAAAGGAGGCTAATGCAGCTCAATGAGCTGGAGGAATTCAGAGATCAAGCCTATGACAATGCAAAGATTTATAAGGAAAGCACAAAGAGGTGGCATGATCAAAAGATAGAAAGGAGAGAGTTCAAAGAAGGACAAAGAGTGCTGTTGTACAATTCAAGAATTAAGTTTTTCCCAGGGAAGCTTAAGTCTCAATGGTCTGGACCCTTCACCATCCTCAAAGTATCACCTTATGGTCATGTAGAGGTCATGGAGGACACAACACAAAAAATATTCACTGTAAATGGCCATAGGCTCAAGCATTACTTGGGGGACTCACTGGATGAGAAGAGAGTGAGCTACCATCTCAGATAAAGAAGGAAGAACATCAAGCTAATGATGCTAAAGAAGCGCTAGTTGGGAGGCACCCCAACACTTTATATCCTTTTGATTTATGGATTTCTTAGAAGTAGCTTAAAATTTGCTAGTTTAGGTAGTTTAAGTCTCAGTTTAATGTTTTGTTGCATTGCTTTCTAAAGGTAGATTGTAGGTAGTAGATTAGGAAGTTTAAATTTTAGTTTTTGATAGTTAGAAGATCTTTAGTCTATTTTTTTTTTGAAAAGTGCAATTTAATGAATACATTCACTGATGATGAGTAATTGGGCTGAGAACTAGCTAAAAAGCTAAGTTTGGTGTGGCCACCAATCCACTTAATCTAGGCTTACTACCCTTTGAACAAATTAAATTTGAAAGTAAGCCCAGAGATTAAGTTTGGTGTGGCTACCACCATACGAAATCACACCTAGCAAGCCCAATACCATCCAAGTTAAAAGCATTTAATAAATTGGTAAGTGTATGAAAAGTGGTTTTAAGTGTATGAACACAATTTATTATGTGCAAGGGAATTAAGTTTGGTGTCCCAAGGTACACTCATCAGTTGCAATTTCATTCACTCATATTAAAAGAAATATGGAGGATTCTTTTGTCATTACTAATGGGGTTTCGGTTTCATTTTTCAGGAGGGAGAATGGGGCCCACATGATTGATAGCTCATAAAGCAAAAAAGTCAAAGTGTATTTGCACTTTGAAATTCAACACATGCAGGAAGCAAAGAGGGATAAGGATTGGCGCCTCTTCCCACGCTAGGCGCCACTCCCAAGTGGGAAAATATTCAATTGCTTTCACTTCCCACCATTCAAACCACACTTTCCATCCCTATAAAAACCCCTACCTTTCCCACCTCTTCTCCCACTTCAAAACCCAACTTCACATACGAAAAGAACTCCAAAATTTCCTTCTTTCTTCTCGTTTCTTTCCTCTTTTCTTTACCTTTCTTCTTCTACTTGATTAGGGACAATCAAGTCCTAAGTTTGGTGTTGGAGCAAGACTGTGTTTTACTTTCTCTCTTGCAACTTTCTCCAACTTTCTTTTACACTTCAAACACCCTTTCTTCATTCCAATGGCACCACCAAGAGCTTCATCAACAAAGAAAAAAAAGACCAAGGAACCAACCTTAGGGTCCTCAAGCCACAATGAGTACAAGTTCCTCTCTTCATTCAACCAAAACCAATTTTATGGTTGGGTGAGTGAGAGGCAAATTATTCCAGAAGTTGGGTTCCAATTGGGAAAGAATGAACACCCTGAGATCAACAGGGAAATCAACAACAGAGGGTGGGCACTCTTGTGCAACCCACCAAGAAAAGTGGTGGAAAGCTTGGTTAGAGAGTTCTATGCCAATGCTGTGCCTCAGCCAGGGCAACCTTATGGCTATCTTAGCTATATGAGAGGGAAGTCCATCGACTACAGCCCCTCTAACATATATAGGATGCTCATGGTAAGACAAACAAGCTCCACTCAGAGCTATGAAGAAAAGATTAAACAAGAAGACCAAGGATTTGATGAAATCCTCAATGAGATATGTGTGTTGAATGTGCAATGGATCAACCAATAAGATGGGAGACCCAACCAGCTAAGAAGGGATTGAGCCCCCAAGCTAGAGGGTGGCTGGATTTTGTAAAGATATCTCTCAACCCAACATCCAACATATTTGAAAGGTGAGAATGTGAATGTTGGGGAAATAATAGCCAACAACATCAATAGGGTGCTGAAAAGCACCAAGGATAGCACAAGTTTGGCCTTCTCCAGCATTATCCAGAGACTGTGTGATGAAGCAGGGGTTGAGAAGATTATTGATGAGGTGCTGATGGAACAAGACAAGCCCATAACTGCCAAGAAGATGGCCAAAGTGGTGGCTGTCAACCCACTTGAAAGGAGAAGGGAGCATAGAGGACATGCTCATGTGCCACAAGGGCAACCACAACAAAAAGAAGAGCAACCATACCACTTAGCACTTCAACTACCACCATACCAACAATACCAACAAGTTCCTGAAGGATTTAACTGGGAGCAAGTGCAGGGAGACATACACCAAATGAAAGGAGACATACACCATTTAAGAGAGGATATCAACCAACTCAAGGATAATCAACAACAATAATGGAACCAAGTGAATGAGAACATACAACAACTCCAAGGGAGCTTGGAGCATATGAGGAAGGAGCAGCAAGAACAGTTTGACTGGGGAGAGATGCAAAGCGCACTCAACAAGATAGTGGAGCAGAATAAATGGCAGCAGAGGAACCTTGCAGAGTTTAGGAATCTTTGTGATGCCAGAACTATTTTAAGGAGGCAATATGATATCAACACACAAGCGAAGCTGAATCACTTGTGTAATATTGTGGCTACCTTAAACCCTGGATACCTAACGTTCATGCAAGGAATGGAGGAGTTGAGTGCAAGACAAGAGGAAATTCTGGCCAAGCACAAGGAGGATGAAAGAAATTACATGAGGAGGTAAGGATTCTGGCAGCCCAAAGACACAAAGGCACAAGAAGGATCCTCCAAAAAGGATGATGATGACTCCTCCCCTTCCAAAAAGAAAGACAAAGGAAAAGGGCCAATGAACTGAAGTTGCTCAAGGTTGTTGAGTTCTATGGTTGACACTCTCAAATTTCTGGATTTCTATTTAGTTTCTTTTAATTTCTATTTAAGAATAAATTGCAACATTAGGATAGTTTATGTTTTACTACTTAGTTTCTTTTTCCTGAAGTCTTTTATGAGTCTTTTGAATTACAGGAAAGAAAATGCAATGTTTGTTTAAGTTCATCTACATCAATAAAAGATTAGCTTATTTCCATAAGAGTTGTTGTGAGTTGTTACAAAAACAAGAGCAAAAGAGACTAAGACCAAGTGGAATTATTCAAAAACTAAGAGATAAGGAACTAAGTGTAGAATCTTAAATGAACTGGGAAGAAAATGAGTCATGAAAAGCAACTAGGTTTAGAAGGTATGCCAAGTAGAGGCTAAGGGTGTCCCTTGAATATCTATAGAGCCAAGAAGTAGTAAGCAATAAAGACCCAAGACTCTGAGCATCAACTACTAGGATAGAAAAAAAAACACTAAAAAGCTCAAAAGAGTTAGAAAACCTAGTAGATGCTTGTGATGAAGATGTGTCAAGAAGAGACCTGGGCAAGTAGATTCTCAAGGGTGTTTCAACACCTAGTACCCTAAAGCCAACTGGTTTGGGAATGCTAATTGAAAGCCTAACTAAAGGGTTGTCTTGAGACAAAACATTTAGAGTCGTGGTCAATAAAAAAGAAAAAGTAAAAAGGAAAGAACAACCGAAAGAGAAAGAAATAACTCTTGCTACTTCAAGGTGACAATCAATGAAAAGGGCCCCTGAAGCTTATACTTGGAAGAACCTTCAAGGATCTAGAAGTTCTTTGTGATATTGAAACAAAAAAATTCATGTGTTAAATACTTAGCCCTATCCTTAGTAATGTTTTACATCCATTCAAGGTCAAGTCTCAATCCATTTAAGAACTACTCACATTGATTTGCTTGGGACAACCAAAGCTTAAGTTTGGTGTTGTGATGACTTGCATCATCTACCCTTTTTTCTTGCATAAAAAGGACCATAAAAGAGCATAATCTCATTTGATCATTGCAATTCATGCATTATTTGATGAATATTATGGTACATTACTTTGAAATGAGTTTGTACTGAATTTTAGGTGAAAAAGACATCAAAAAGGGGGAGAAAACAACAAAACAAGCTGGGCGTGTGAAACTGGCGTGCCACTTGAAATAAACGCTACAAAAATGCAATGGCGTAGCATGCCAGGAGCTGAGCGTGGCACGCCAGTACTAAATTCCAGAAAGGATCATCAAGCTCTTTATATGGGCGTGGCATGCTAGGAACTGGACTTGGCACGCCAGTTATAATTTCCATAGGAGCATAATTGAAGAAATTGCATGGGTGTGGCACGCCAAGAACTGGGCATGGCACGCCAGTGTAATTTTTCAGAGAGCAAGGATGAAGGCCACAAAGGGGGCGTGCTACTTGGTATCGAAGGCGTGGCACGCCAGCTTCAAATTGTCACTTTGGCGTGCCACTTGAAGAGCCAGGCGTAGCACGCCAAGTTGAAAAGAATCACACCAAAGGGGTGTGCCACTTGAGCATCAAGGTGTGGCACGCCAGTACAAGATTCTAGAGAGCAATATTGAAGACCCAAAAGGCTGGGCGTGGCACTTGGTATCGAAGGCGTGGCACGCCAGCTTCAAATTGTCACTTTGGCGTGCCACTTGAAGAGCCAGGCATGGCACGCCAAGCTGGATAGAGCCACATTGAAGTAGGCATGCCACTTGAGCATCAAGGCATGGCACGCTAGTACAAATTTCCAGAGAAGAGGTTGAAAGCCAAAAGGGCTGGTGATGAGCAGATTATTTATACCCTTTTTGGCATTGTTTTTACATAGTTTTTAGTATAATTTACTCACTTTTTATTACATTTTTATTAGTTTTTATTCAAAAATCACATTTCTGAACTTTACTATGAGTTTGTCTATTTTTCTGTAATTTCAAGTATTTTCTGGCTGAAATTGATGGACCTGAGCCAAAATATGATTCAGAGGCTGAAAAAGGACTGCAGATGCTGTTGGATTCTGACCATTCTGCACTCAAAGTGGATTTTCTCTGGAGCTACAGAAGCCCAATTGGCTCGCTCTCAATTGAGTTGGAAAGTAGACATCTTGGGCTTTCCAGCAATATATAATAGTTTATGCTTTGCTCGAGATTGGATGGCCCAAACTGGCGTCCAAAGCCAGCCTAAAACTTTCTGGTGTAAAACGTCAGAACTGGCATAATTCTTGGCGTTAAACGCCCATTTTGGCACCCAGGGTAGCGTTTAACTCCAAATTTGGGCATATGCACATGTAAGCTTTAAAGCTCAGCCCAGACACGCACCAAGTGGGTCCTAGAAGTAGATTTCTGCACTATATGCACTTAGTTACTCATTTTCTGTAAACCTAAGTTACTAGTTTAGTATAAAAACTACTTTCAGAGATTCAGTTTACAACTTATGACATTTTTACACTTCATATTGTATCTTCTATGGCATGAGTCTCTAAACCCCATAGGTGGGGGTGAGGAGCTCTGCTGTGTTTCAATGGATTAATGCAATTACTACTATTTTCTATTCAATCACGCTTGATTCTATTTTAAGATAGTCATTCATACTTCAATATAGAGAATATGATGATCCGTGACACTTATCATTAACCTCAACCTATGAACGCGTGCCTGATAACCACTCCCGTTCTATCTGAGCTCAACGTAGTTATTGGGTGATAGCTTGAGTGCGTATCTCTTGGGTTTCTAATCCACGGACCGAGTCCGGAGGTTAGAACCTTCGTGGTATAAGCTAGAACCAATTGGCAGCATTCCTAGGATCCGGAAAGCCTAAACCTTGTCTGTGGTATTCCGAGTAGGATCTGGGAATGGATGACTGTGACGAGCTTCACACCTGTGAAGGTTGGGCGCAGTGACAGTGTGCAAAAGGACAAGGGTCCTATTCCGACGCTAGTGGGAACCGACAGATGATTAGCCGTGCGGTAGCTGTACATGGTATTTTTCATCCGAGACGAGAAATCCGACATTTGATTAGCCGTGCAGAGATCGTATATGGTAATTTTCATCTGAGAGGATCATAAAGCTTGCCATTGAAGGAAGCCATGCGTGTTTGGAGAAGAAGACAGTAGGAAAGCAGAGATTCAGATGATAGAGCATCTCCGGAACCTCAGCCTGTTTCTCATTACTGAATCACAAGTACTATTTATTTCATGCTATTTATTTTCATAAATACAATCACTCTTATCAATAATCCCCTCACTAAGATTTACAAAATAAACATAGCTTGCTTCAAGCCGACAATCTCCGTGGGATTGACCTTTACTCACGTAAGGTATTACTTGGACGACCTAGTACACTTGCTGGTTAGTTGTGCGGAGTTGTGAAAAGTGTAATCACAATTTCGTGCACCAAGTTTTTGGCGCCGTTGCCGGGGATTGTTCGAGTTTGGACAACTCATAGTTTATTTTGTTGCTTAGATTAGGAAAAATTTATCTTTTTGGTTTAGTGTCAGTAAAATTGAGTCTTCTATTATTGTTTTTGGTTAAAATTTTAAAATCCTTATTTTCTTTTTCTAAATTAATTTAAAAAATTTTTAAAACCAATTACCTTATAATTTATTCTTCTGTTTGAGTTTAGTTTCATGTTTTAAGTTTGGTGTCAATTGCATGATTTTATTTTTCTTTCAATTTTTCGAATTATATGTTCTTAGTTCTTAATCTTCAAGTTGTTCTTGTTTATTTTCCTTGTTTGATCTTTAGTTTTTCTTGTTTTTCTTGTGCATTTTCGAATTATTAGTGTCCAAAGTATAAAAATTTTTAAGTTTGGTGTCCTTTGTGTTTTTATTTTCTTAAAAATTTTCAAAATTTGTTCTTGGTGTTCATCTTGATCTTCAAAGTGTTCTTGGTGTTCATCTTGACATTCAAAGTTTTCTTGTTTGCTTTCTTTGTTTTGATCTAAAAATTCTAAGGTTGGTGTCATTTTATTGTTTTTCTCTTTCCTCATTAAATTCAAAAATTCAATAAAATATCTTTTCCTTTATTTGCTCATTACTTTCGAATTCCTTAGGTTGACTTAGTCAAAATTTTTAAAATTTGGTTGTTTCTTGTTAGGCAAGTTAAAATTTCAATTTGAAAAATTTATCTTCTTAAATCTTTTTCAAAACAAATTCTTTTTCAAATTTCTTTTATTATTTTTCAAAAATCTTTTATAAAATTTTTCAAAATCTTTTTTTTATTCATAATTTTCAAATTACTTGTGCTATTTTATTATTTTGATTGAAAAATTATAAGTTTGGTGTTTCCTTGTTGAGAAAGTTTCAATCTTCAAATTTTAAAATCATATCTTTTTCAAATTTTTTCTTTTATTTATTTTTTTTACAAGTATCTTTAATTTTAAGACATATCTTTTTCAAAACTCCCTAACCACTTTCTCTCTCTTCATTTTTTTTCGAAAATCATATCCAAAATTTTTCAAATCCTTTTGATTAATTAATCATTTTAGTATTCTAATTTTTTTATTTTATTTTTTTTCTTTTAGTTTTCGAAAATTATATTCTATTTTCCAATTATTTTATTTTATTTTATCTTATTTCCTTTTTAATTTGGTTTATCCTTAATTAAATAAAATAAAACAAAAATATATTTTATTTACAATTCACATCATCTTCCTTTCTCCATCATGGACCTAAGTGGAAATTAACAGTCCAGAAGGACTCTGGGGTCATATGCTAACCCCACTAATGCTTCCTATGGGAGTAGTATCTGTATACCTCCCATCAGAGCTAGCAGTTCTAAGCTAAATCCTCAGCTCATTATCATGGTGCAGCAAAATTGCCAGTATTCCGGTCTTCCACAGGAAGAACCTATTGAGTTTCTGGCACAGTTCTTACAAATTACTGATACAGTACGTGATAAGGAAGTAGATCAGGATGTCTACAGATTATTACTGTTTCCATTTGCTGTAAAGGATCAAGCTAAGAGGTTGATTAAACAACCAACCCACAGCAAGTATAAGAACATGGAAACAGTTATCAGACAAATTCCTGAATTAATATTTCCCTCCAAAAAGGATGACACAGCTAAGGCTGGACATCCAAGGCTTTAAACAAGAGGATAATGAATCCCTTTATAATGCCTGGGAGAGGTACAGAGGGATGCTAAGGAAATGCCCTCTAAAATATTTTCAGAATGGGTGCAGTTAGACATCTTTTACTCTGGGCTTATAGAAAAGGCCCAAATATCTCTAGATCACTCAGCTGGTGGATCTATACATATGAGAAAGACAATTGAAGAGGCTCAAGAGCTCATCGATACAGTTGCTAGAAATCAATATCTATACATAAGTAGTGGGTCCTCCATGAAAGAAGAATCTAAAGCAGTATCCACTGAATGTAGTCCTCAAGAACAAGTTGCTGAACTCAATCAGCAATTGCTTATTATAACAAAACAGTTAGCAGAATTTAAAGAGATGCTGCAAGAAACCAAAGATGCTTATGAGAATATGGAAAAATATTTGAATCAGACAAGACAGCAGCTATCTAAACAAATAACAGAAGAATGCTAAGCTATTTAATTAAGAAGTGGGAAGATATTAAATGTCTCAATTCAAAGCAGCAGAAAGCCAAGAAAAGAACAACTAACAGAAAATGACCAAGCCACTGCTCAAAATCCCTCTAAGGATAGTAAGAGCCCAGAGGGGAATGATTCTGGCATTCAAACGCCAAAAAAGGGTGAAAAATTGGCATTAAACGCCCAAAGAATAGCCAATTCTAGTATTCAAACGCCAGAAAAGGGTGACAACCTGGCGTTAAACACCCAAAAAGCACCCAATTCTGGCGTTCAAACGCCAATAAGGGATCAGACACCTGCAAGTGCTGATAACAACCCCCTTAAGCAAGCTTCTCCAACCACTTCTGTAGGAAATAAACCTGCAGCAACTAAGGTTGAAGAATACAAAGCCAAGATGCGTTATCCTCAGAAACTCCGCCAAGCCGAATAGGATAAACAATTTGCCCGCTTTGCAGACTATCTCAGGACTTTTGAAATAAAGATTCTGTTTGCAGAGGCACTTGAGCAAATACCCTCTTATGCTAAGTTCATGAAAGAGATCTTAAGTCATAAGAAGGATTATAAAAAAACTGAAAAAGTTTTTCTCACTGAAAAATGCAGTGCAGTCATTCTGAAAAGCTTACTAGAAAAGCTTAAAGATCCCAGAAGCTTTATGATACCATGCACATTAGAGGGTGCTTATACCAAGACAGCTCTATGTGATCTTGGGGCAAGTATCAACCTAATACCTGCATCCACTATCAAAAAGCTTGGTTTGACTGATGAAGTTAAACCAACCCGAATATGCCTTCAACTTGCTGATGGCTCCATTAAGATTCCATCAAGCGTAATTGAGGACATGATTGTCAATGTTAGGCTATTTGCCTTTCCCACTGACTTTGTAGTGCTGGAAATGGAGGAGCACAAGAGTGCAACTCTCATTCTAGGAAGACCATTGACGTCCAAAAAGGGGAGATAACCCTGAGAGTTAATGAGGATGAGTTCAAATTCAATGCTGTCAAAGCTATGCAGCATCCAGACACTTCAAAAGACTGCATGAGCACTAACATTATTGACTCCCCGGTAGAAGAGGTCAATATGACTGAGAGTCTTGAATCAGAGCTAGAGGACATTTTTAAAGTTGTTCAGCCTGATCTGGAGGAACTAGAGAAAACAGAAGAACCTCTAAAAATTCCTCAGGAAGAGGAGAAGCCTCCTAAACCCGATCTCAAACCACTACCACCATCCCTGAAATATGCATTTCTGGAAGAAGATGACACTTTTCCAGTAATCATAAGCTCTCCTTTAGAGCCACAGGAAGAGAAAGCACTAATTCAGGTGCTAACGACACACAAGACAGCTCTTGGGTGGTCCATAAGTGATCTTAAGGGCATTAGCCCAGCCAGATGCATACACAAGATCCTATTAGAGGATGATGCCAAGCCAGTGGTTAAACTACAGAGGTGGCTGAATCCAGCCATGAAGGAGGTGGTGCAGAAAGAGGTCACTAAGTTACTAGAGGCTGGGATTATTTATCCTATTTCTGATAGCCCCTGGGTGAGCCCTGTCCAAGTTGTCGCATGCTCTCTATCTTCTTTGATATGGTAGAGAAATTTTTGGAAGTCTTCATGGATGACTTCTCAGTATTTGGAGACTCATTCAGCTCCTGTCTTGACCATCTAGCACTTGTTCTGAAAAGGTGCCAAGAGGCTAACCTGATTTTAAACTGGGAAAAATGTCACTTTATGGTGATTGAAGGAATTGTCCTTGGGC
>NC_029785.2:76467304-76471097 GCF_000816755.2 Arachis ipaensis
TGAGGTCCGAAAAGTCTAAACCTTGTCTGTGGTATTCCGAGTAGGATCCGGGAAGGGATGGCTGTGACGTACTTCAAACTCCCAAGTGCTGGGTGTAGTGACAGACGCAAAAGGATAGTAAATCCTATTCCAGTATGATCGGGAACCTCAGATGATTAGCCGTGCCATGACAGAGCATTTGGACCATTTTCACAAGAGTAGGGGATTGTAGCCACTGACAACGGTGATGCCCTTGCATAAAGCTTGCCATGGAAAGGAGTAAGACTGATTGGATGAAGACAACGGAAAAGTAGAGGTTCAGAGGGACGAAAGCATCTCCATATGCTTATCTGAAATTCTCACCAATGAATTACATATGTATTTCTATCCTTATTTTAGTATTAATTTCAAAAACTCCATAATCAATTATTATCCGCCTGACTGAGATTTACAAGGTGACCATAGCTTGCTTCATACCAACAATCTCCGTGGGATTGACCCTTACTCACGTAAGGTTTATTACTTGGACGACCCAGTGCACTTGCTGGTTAGTTGTATCGAAGTTGTGACAAATTATGAATTGAGATTAGAGCACCAAGTTTTTGGAGCCATTACCAGAGATCAAAATTTCGTGCACCAAGTTTTTGGCGCCGTTGCCGGGGATTGTTCGAGTTTGGACAACTGACGGTTCATCTTGTTGCTCAGATTAGGTAATTTTCTTTCTGTTTTATTTTCAAAAATTTTTCAAAAATCTTTCAAAAAAATTTTTTCTTTGTTTTCGAAAAAAAAATATTTTCAAAAATATATTTTTCTTCATAATTTTTAAGAATGAATTCTAGTGTTTCATGAAGCATGCTAAAGCCTGGCTGGCTGTAAAGCAATGTCTAAATTCTTTTGGACTGAGGTTTTGGCTTAAAATTAAATGAATTACACTCATATTTTTACTAAAGCTTGGCTGGCTATTAAGCCATGCCTGACCCTTTGATTGGAGCTTTAGACTAAAAAGCATAAGATTCCTGGAATTCATATTAAAAATTTTGCAATCCTTATTTTTATTTTTCACAATAATTTTTGAATTGAGTCTTTTTCATGTTTTTTCTCTTTCATCATTAAAAATTCAAAAAAAAAATATCTTTCCCTTTTTCACTCATAAATTTCGAAAATTAGATTTGACTTTTTCAAAAATTTTTAAAAATCTAGTTGTTTTCATGAGTCAAATCAAATTTTCAATTTAAAAATCCTATCTTTTTCAAAAATCAAATCTTTTTTATTTTTCTTAGTTATTTTCGAAAATTTTAAAAATATTTTTCAAAAACCTTTTTCTTATCTTTATCTCCTAATTTTTGAAAATAACATCATCAATTAATGTTTTGATTCAAAAAATTTCAAGTTTGCTACTTGTTAAGAAAGATTCAAACTTTAAGTTCTAGAATCATATCTTGTGATTTCTTGTGAATCAAGTCATTAATTGTGATTTTAAAAATCAAATATTTTTCAAAACTAATTTCAATCATATCTTTTCAAAAATATCTTCTTATCTCATCTTTTTCAAAATTTGATTTCAAAATATCTTTTCTAACTTCCTAACTTCTTATCTTTTCAAAATTTGTTTCAACTAACTAACTAACTTTTTGTTTGTTTCCTACCTTTTTCAAAACCACCTAACTAACTCTCTCTTTCTAATTTTCGAAAATATCTTCCCTCTTTTTCAAAATTTCTTTTTAATTAACTAATTATTTTAATTTTTTATTTTAAATTTTCGAAAAAATTACTAACTTTTTTTTCAAAAACTATTTTCGAAAATCACTAACTCTTTTTCAAAAATTATTTTCGAAAATCCTCTCCCTCTCTCATCTTATTATATTTATTTATTCATCTACTAACTTCTCTTCCTCACATCACTCACCAAATTCGAACCCCCTCTTCTATCTGTGGTAGAGTGGATGTTCAAACCTTCAAACAAAAAGATGGTGAATCCCTCTATGAAGCTTGGGAAAGATACAAGCAGCTGACCAAAAAGTGTCCTTCTGACATGCTTTCAGAATAGACCATCCTGGATATATTCTATGATGGTTTATCTGAGCTATCAAAGATGTCATTGTATACTTCTGCAGGTGGATCCATTCACTTAAAGAAAATGCCTGCAGAAGCTCAAGAACTCATTGACATGGTTGCTAATAACCAGTTTATGTACACTTCTGAGAGGAATCCTGTAAGTAATGGGACGCCTATAAAGAAGGGAATTCTTGAAATTGATACTCTGAATGCCATATTGGCTCAGAATAAAATATTGACTCAGCAAGTTAATATGATTTCTCAGAGTCTGAATAGAATGCAAGCTGCATCCAACAGTACTCAAGAGGCATCATCTGAGGAAGAAGCTTATGATCCTGAGAACCCTGCAATAGCAGAGTTAAATTACGTAGGTGAACCATATGGAAACACCTATAATCCATCATGGAGAAATCATCCAAATCTCTCATGGAAGGATCAAAGGCCTCAACAAGGCTTTAATAATGGTGGAAGAAACAGGTTTAGCAATAGCAAGCCTTTTCCATCATCCACTCAGCANNAGAGAATGAGGATGTTACTGAAGAGCAAGCTGCCAAGTTCCTTGGTGCAATCATGAAGCTAAATGCCAAATTATTTGGTATTGAGACTTGGGAAGATGAATCTCCCTTGTTCACCAGTGAACTTAAGTGATCTGGATCAACTGACATTGCCTCAGAAGAAACAGGATCCTGGAAAGTTCATAATACCTTGTACCATAGGCACCATGATCTTTAAGGCTCTGTGTGACCTTGGTTCAGGAATAAACCTCATGCCCCTCTCTGTAATAGAGAAACTGGGAATCTATGGGGTGCAAGCTACTAAAATCTCATTAGAGATGGCAGACAATTCAAGAAAATAGGCTTATGGAGAAGTAGAGGACGTGTTAGTAAGGGTTGAAGGCCTTTACATCTCTGCTGATTTCATAGTCCTGGATACTGGAAAGGAAGAGGATGAATCCATCATCCTAGGAAGACCTTTTCTACCACAGCAAGAGCTGTGATTGATGTGGACAGAGGAGAATTGATCCTCCAATTAAATAAGGACAACCTTGTGTTTACAACTCAAGGATCTCTCTCTGCATCCATGGAAAGGAAGCAGAAAAAGCTTCTCTCAAAGCAGAGTCAAACAAAGCCCCACAGTCAAACTCTAAGTTTGGTGTTGAACTCCCATATCCAAACTCTAAGTTTGGTGTTGAAGAGTCTCAACAATGCTCTGAACATCTGTGAGGCTCCATGAGAGCCCACTGTCAAGCTATTGACATTAAAGAAGCGCTTGTTGGGAGGCAACCCAATGTTTATCTATTTAATTTTATTTTTGTTTTTCATGTTTTCTTAGGTTCATGATCATGTGGAGTCACAAAATAAATATAAAAATTGAAAACGGAATCAAAAACAGCAAAAGAAAAATCACACCCTGGAGGAAGCACGTGCATGGCGTTCAACGCCAGAACAGAGCATAGTTCTGGCGCTGAACGCCCAAAATGGGCAGTGTCTGGGTGTTGAACGCCCAAAATGGGCATCATCTGGGCGCTGAACGCCAGAATTGCACCCTGGAGAGGAGCTGGCGCTAAACGCCCAGAACAAGCATGGTTCTGGCGTTCAACGCCAGAAATGGGCAACAAATGGGGGTTGAACGCCCAAAATGGGCACCAACCTGGCGCTGAACGCCCAGAGTTGTGTGCAAGGGCATTTTACATGCCTAATTTGGTACAAGGTTGTAAATCCTTGAACACCTCAGGATCTGTGGACCCCACAGGATCATC
>NC_029785.2:76471485-76548238 GCF_000816755.2 Arachis ipaensis
AAGCCCATCACTAAGAAAAAGATGGAGCAAGTAAGAGAGCCCATTCATGGAGCTCAAGAGGCGCATGAAGCTCATCACCATGAGATCCCGAAAATGCCTCAAATGCATTTTTCTCCACAAAACTATTGGGAGCAAATCAACACCTCCCTAGGAGAATTAAGTTCCAACATGGGACAATTAAGGGTGGAACATCAAGAGCACTCCATCATCCTTCATGAAATAAGAGAAGATCAAAAAGCAATGAGGGAGGAGCAACAAAGACAAGGAAGAGACATAGAAGAGCTCAAGGACATCATTGGTTCCTCAAGAAGGAAACGCCACCATCACTAAGGTGGACTCATTCCTTGTTCTTACATTCTCTGTTTTTGTTTTCTATGTTAAGTGCTTATCTATGTTTGTGTCTTCATTACATGATCATTAGAAGTTAGTAGCTTTGTCTTAAAGTTATGAATGTCCTATGAATCCATCACCTCTCTTAAATGAAAAATGTGGACTTTACTATGAGTTTGTGTGTTTTTCTGTGATTTCAGGTATTTTCTGGCTGAAATTGAGGGACTTGAGCAAAAATCAGATTTAGAGGTTGAAGAAGGACTGCTGATGCTGTTGGATTCTGACCTCCCTGCACTCAAAATGGATTTTCTGGAGCTCCAGAACTCAAAATGGCGCGCTTCTAATTGCGTTGGAAAGTAGACATCCAGGGCTTTCCAGCAATATATAATAGTCCATACTTTGCCCAAGTTTAGACGACGCAAACTGGCGTTCAACGCCAGCTCTCTGCCCAATTCTAGCGTCCAACGCCAGAAACAAGCTGCAAAGTGGAGTTCAACGCCCGAACTGGCACAAAAGCTGGCGTTCAACTCCAAGAATGACCTCTCCACATGTAGACTTCAAGTTCAGCCCAAGCACACACCAAGTGGGCCCCAGAAGTGGATTTATGCATCAACTACTTACTTCTGTAAACCCTAGTAGCTAGTTTATTATAAATAGGACTTTTTACTAATGTATTAGACATCTTTGGATGCCTGGTTCTTAGATCAGAGGGGCTGTCCATTCGGCCATGCCTGAACCTTTCACTTATGTATTTTCAACGGTAGAGTTTTTACACTCCATAGATTAAGGTGTGGAGCTCTGCTGTTCCTCAAAGATTAATGCAAAGTACTACCGTCTTTCTATTCAATTCAACTTATTCCGATTCTAAGATATCCATTTACACCCAAGAACATGATGAATGTGATGATTATGTGACGCTCATCATCATTCTCCCTCATGAACACGTGCCTGACAAACACTTCCGTTCTACATGCGAACAAGCTAGAATGAATATCTCTTGGATCTCTTAATCAGGATTTTCGTGGTATAAGTTAGAACCCATGGATGGCCATTCCTGAGGTCCGGAAAGTCTAAACCTTGTCTGTGGTATTCCAAGTAGGATCTGGGAAGGGATGGCTGTGACGTACTTCAAACTCGCGAGTGCTGGGCGTAGTGACAGACGCAAAAGGATAGTAAATCCTATTCCAGTATGATCAGGAACCTCAGATGATTAGCCATGCCGTGACAGAGCATTTGGACCATTTTCACATGAGGAGGGGATTGTAGCCACTGACAACGGTAATGCCCTTGCATAAAGCTTGCCATGGAAAGGAGTAAGACTGATTGGATGAAGACAGCGGGAAAGCAGAGGTTCAGAGGGATGAAAGCATCTCCATATGCTTATCTGAAATTCTCACCAATGAATTACATAAGTATTTCTATCCTTATTTTAGTATTAATTTCGAAAACTCCATAATCAATTATTATCCGCCTGACTGAGATTTACAAGGTGACCATAGCTTGCTTCATACCAACAATCTCCGTGGGATCGACCCTTACTCACGTAAGGTTTATTACTTGGACGACCCAGTGCACTTGCTGGTTAGTTGTATCGAAGTTGTGACAAATTATGAATTGAGATTAGAGCACCAAGTTTTTGGAGCCATTACCAGAGATCACAATTTCGTGCACCAGGCACAAAATTTCAAATAAGGGAATAGAGGTGGATCAAGCTAAGGTAGAGGTAATTGAAAAATTACCACCACCTACCAATGTTAAGGCAATCAGAAGCTTTCTGGGACATGCAGGATTCTATAGGAGGATTATAAAGGATTTTTCAAAAATTGCAAAACCTCTGAGCAATCTGCTAGCTACTGACATGCCATTTATCTTTGACACAGAGTGTCTACAGGCATTTGAGACTCCAAAAGCCAAGCTGGTCACAGCATCAGTCATTTCTGCAACAAACTGGACATTACTATTTGAACTAATGTGTGATGCCAGTGACCACGCCATTGGTGCAGTATTAAGACATAAGCATAACAAGCTTCTGCACGTCATTTACTATGCTAGCCATTTTTTGAATGACGCACAGAAGAATTACACAACCACAGAAAAGGAGTTGCTTGCAGTGGTTTATGCCATTGACAAGTTCAGATCTTATTTAGTGGGATCAAAAGTAATTGTGTAGACTGACCATGCTGCTCTGAAATATCTCCTCACAAAGCAGGATTCAAAACCCAGACTCATAAGATGGGTGTTGCTTCTGCAAGAGTTTGATATAGAAATAAGAGACAGAAAAAGGACAGAGAACCAGGTGATCACCTGTCACGGATAGAACCAGTAGTAGGGGCGTCCCTCCCTCCATTCAGGAATTACCATGGTTTGCAGACATTGCAAACTATAAAGCTGTGAGATTCATACCCAAAGAGTACAGTAAACAACAAATGAAAAAATTGATTTCTGATGCAAAGTACTGGGTGTGGGATGAACCATATCTCTTTAAGAGGTGTGCAGACGGAGTAATCTGCAGATGTGTGCCTAGAGAAGAGGCACAGAAGATCCTATGGCATTGCCATGCATCACAATATGGAGGACACTTTGGAGGTGAGCGAAAAGCCACAAAGGTTCTCCAATGTGGTTTCTACTGGCCTACTCTCTATAGAGACTCCCGAGAGTTTGTACGTAACTGTGATAGTTGCCAGAGAGTTGGTAATCTGCCTCACGGTTATGCCATGCCTCAGCAAGAGATCCTAGAGATTGAGCTGTTTGATGTATGGGGTATTGACTTCATGGGGCCTTTCCCACCATCATATTCAAATACTTATATTATGGTGGCAGTGGACTATGTATCTAAATGGGTAGAGGCAATTGTAACACCCACTAATGATACTATGACAGTGATGAAATTTCTCCAGAAGCATATCTTTAGTAGGTTTGGTGTCCCTAGGATACTGATCAGTGATGGAGGCACTCATTTCTGCAATAAACAGCTTGACTCTGCTCTGGTCCGATATGAAATTAACCATAAAGTGGCAACTCCATATCATCCACAGACAAATGGGCAAGCTGAAGTCTCGAATAGAGAACTAAAACGAATCCTGGAAAGGACTGTAAGTACACGTAGAAGGGATTGGGCAAGAAGTCTGGATGATGCTCTATGGGCATACAGAACAGCATTCAAGACTCCTATAGGAACCTCTCCATACCAGCTTGTGTATGGAAAAGCTTGTCATATGCTAGGAACTAGAACACAAGGCCTACTGGGCAACCAGGTTCCTAAACCTTGATGCTAAGGTAGCTGGAGAGAAAAGAGTACTCCAGTTGAAATGAGCTGGTGGAGTTCAGACTCAATGCTTTCGAAAATGCTAAAATTTATAAAGAGAAAGCAAAAAGGTGGCATGACAAAAGGCTGTCATCTAGAGTCTTTGAGAAAGGACAAAAGGTCTTGCTGTTTAACTCTAGGCTCAGATTATTCCCTGGGAAATTGAAATCCCGGTGGAGGGAACCGTATATGATTACAAGTGTGTCACCATATGGCTATGTAGAGCTTCAAGATATTGATTCTGACAAAAAGTTCTTTGTTAATGGATAGAGAATCAAACATTATCTTGAAGGTGATGTTGAGCAAGAATGCTCAAAATTGAGACTAAATTAAAAAGCTCAGTAAAAGTCCAGCTAAAGACAGTAAAGAAGCGCTTACTGGGAGGCAACCCAGCCATTATCAAAATTTAGATGTTTATAACAATTATATAAGTCCATTTAATTTTGTTGTTTGTGTTTATTAATGCTTTTCAGTGAACAAGTCAAGGATATGAAGGTTCAGAACATAAAGCAGATGAATCACAGAGAAAAAGGGCTCACTGGCATTAAAACGCCAGTAAAGAGGAAATTTGGGCGTTAAACGCCAGAATGGCTACCATTCTGGGCGTTTAACGCCATTAAAGGTATCATTCTGGGCGTTAAACACCAGAATGGGCAGTATTTTGGGCGTTTAACGCCAGAATTGGCAGCATTCTGGGTGTTCAGAAAAACACGCAATAAAGAAGGATTTCTGGCGTTTAACGCCATCCAAGGTACCTAGCTGGGCGTTTAATGCCAGAACAGCTAGGGGAGAGGTAATTTAGTTTCCAATTCAATTTTTTTGAATTTTCATGTTTTAAATCAAAATTTTCTGCATCCAAACATTACAAACATTAATTTTTTAATTTCAATTCACAAAAATTTATAATCTTATAAATTCATTTTAATTCTTTTTCAATTCTTTTCAATTCCTTTTCAAAAACTCATTCATATTTCCAATTTCTTTTCAAATCTTTTTAACTCATTCATATTATCTCTTATTTCCTAGATGCATAAACAAAAATTTAGATCTAACCTCATCATATCTTTTTCATATCTCTTAAATTTTGAAAATAATCTTCTCTTTTTCATATTATCTTTATCTTTTATCAATCATATCTTTCAAGTTATATCTTTTTCTAAAAATTTCGAACCCCTTCCCTCCCTCCCCTTTATTTATAAATTCGGCTACCCCCCTTCACTCCATCATTCGAATCCTTATCTCCCTCTATTCATCTTCTTTCTTTTTATTTTGCTTGAGGACAAGCAAATCTCTAAGTTTGGTGTGATCTCCGTGATCCCTGAGATAAAACAAACCAATCTCATGGCACCCAAAGGAAGACAAACCGCTTCAAAAGAGAAGAAAGAAAGCAATCCAAAATCACGTTGGATGTATGAGAACTTCTGCACCAAAGAACACACAGACCATTATTTCAAAATTGTGTGCAGAAGATTAGTGATCCCGGAAGTTAGGTTCAATCTGAAAGAAGATGAATACCCGGAGATCTAAGAGCAGATTCAAAACTGGGGCTGGGAAGTCCTGGCTAATCCTGAGATACATGTTGGAAGAAACATGGTCCAGAAATTTTATGCAAATTTATGGATGACAGAAAAGCAAAGATTAGAGGGAACTGCTTTCTACTCCTTTCGGACTATGGTCAGAGGGAAGGTTATTTACTTCCACTTTGACAAAGTGAGAGAGGTTCTTAAACTTCCTCAACTACAAGATGATCCAGAGTCCTTTAATAGGAGAATGGCCAAGGATAAAAGGCTAGATCAAGTTCTAGAGGAAATATGCATCCCTGGAACCAAGTGGATTACCAATTCAAAAGGTGTCCCAAACCTGTTAAAGAGAGGAGATCTCAAACCAGTTACTAGAGGGTGGCTGGATTTCATTGGGCGTTCTATACTCCCAACCAGCAACTGATCTGAAGTCACTGTCAAGAGGGCAGTGATGATTCATTGTATTATGCTGGGAAAGGAGGTAGAGATTCATCAGCTGATCCCTGTTGACATTTACATGTTTGCAAACAAGGAATCCACTGAGGTCAAATTGGCCTACCCAAGCTTGATTAGTCTGTTATGGAAAGATGCGGGGGGTACAGATGGGTGTGGATGAATATATCACAGTTGAACGCCCAATCACCAAAAAAGTGATGGATGGACCTCAATTTCAAGATAACCTCATCAAGAGGGGGCGCATGAGCTCCTCCCAGAAATTCCTCAATTTGACTATTGGGCCCGCTTAGAAGCATCTGTCACCAAGCTGCAAGAAGCTGTGAATCAACTCAAAGAAGAGCAGCAGAATCAAAACAGCATGCTCTGTAAAATGCTCATAGAACAAGAGAAACAAGGGCGTGAAATACAGAAGCTAAAGCGTTAGAAGCTATCCCTTGAAGAGTTGGACGTCCCACAAATTGAAGGAGCACCTACCCCTCAAAATCAAGGTTGTTGAGTCCTAACTCTGTGATAACTTTTATTATTAGAAACCTATTTTAAGAGTTACATAAGCATTAGTATTAGAGTCATTTATTTTTATGTCTTTAATTTCCTTTCTTCTATTGTTATTTGTCTGCTTTTATGTTTATTTTATGTCTTATTTTTATTCCATGATCAATAAAGTTTAGAGTCTATGTCTTGAAGTTATGAATGATTCCATGAATCCTTCACCTCTCTTAAATGAATAATATTTTTTTTATTTGCAAAAGAACAAGAAGTACATAATTGCAAAAATTATCTTGAAAATAGTTTAATTATTTTGATGTGGTGGCAATACTTTTTGTTTTCTAAATGAATGCTTGAACAGTGCATATTTTTTATAGTGAAGTTTATGAATGTTAAAATTGTTGACTCTTGAAAGAATAATGAAAAAGGAGACATGTTATTGATAACCTGAAAAATCATAAAATTGATTTTTGAAACAAGAAAAAGCAGTGAAAAACACAAAGCTTGCAGAAAAAAAAAGGGGCAAAAAATAAAAAAAAAGCAAAAAGAGTGTGCTTAAGAGCTCTGGGCACCTCTAACTGGGGACTCTAGCAAAGCTGAGTCACAATCTGAAAAGGTTCACCCAGTTATGTGTCTGTGGCATTTATGTATCCGGTGGTAATACTGGAAAACAAAATGCTTAGGGTCACGGCCAAGACTCATAAAGTAGCTGTGTTCAAGAATCAACATACTGAACAAAGAGAATCAATAACACTATCTGAATTCTAAGTTCCTATGGATGCCAATCATTCTGAACTTCAAAAGATAAAGTGGGATGCCAAAACTATTCAGAAGCAAAAGACCACTAGCCTCGCTCATCTAATTGAAACTAATTTTCATTGATATTTTTGAAACTTATTGTATATTCTCTTCTTTTTTATCCTATTTTGTTTTTGGTTGCTTGGGGACAAGAAACAATTTAAGTTTGGTCTTGTGATGAGCGGATTATTTATACCCTTTTTGGCATTGCTTTTACATAGTTTTTAGTATGATTTAGTCACTTTTTATTACATTTTTATTAGTTTTTATTCAAAAATCACATTTCTAGAATTTACTATGAGTTTGTGTGTTTTTCTATAATTTCAGGTATTTTCTGTCTGAAATTGAGGGACCTGAGCAAAAATCTGATTTAGAGGCTGAAAAAGGACTGCAGATGCTGTTGGACTCTGACCCTCCTGCACTCAAAGTGGATTTTCTGGAATTACCGAAGCCCAATTGGCGCACTCTCAATTGTGTTGGAAAGTAGACATCTTGGGCTTTCCATCAATATATAATAGTCTATTCTTTGCTCGAGATTTGATGGCCCAAACTGGCGTCCAAAGCCAGCCTAAAACTTTCTGGCGTAAAACGCCAGAACTGGCATAATTCTTGGCGTTAAACGCCCATTTTGGCACCCAGGGTGGCGTTTAACTCCAACTTTGGGCATATACACGTGAAAGCTTGAAAGTTCAGCCCAGACCCGCACCAAGTGGGTCCCGGAACTGGATTTTTGCGCTATCTACACTTAGTTACTCATTTTCTGTAAACCCAAGTTACTAGTTTAGTATAAAAACTACTTTCAGAGATTCAGTTTACAACTTATGACATTTTTACACTTCATATTGTATCTTCTACGGCATGAGTCTCTAAACCCCATAGGTGGGGGTGAGGAGCTCTGCTGTGTTTCAATGGATTAATGCAATTACTACTGTTTTCTATTCAATCACGCTTGATTCTATTCTAAGATACTCATTCGTACTTCAATATAGAGAATATGAAGATTCGTGACACTCATCATTATCCTAAACCTATGAACGCGTGACTGACAACCACTCCCGTTCTATCTGAGCTCAACGTAGTAATTGGGCGACAGCTTGAGTGTGTATCCCTTGGGTTTCTAATCCACGGACCGAGTCCGGAGGTTAGAACCTTCGTGGTATAAGCTAGAACTAATTGGCAGCATTCCTGGGATCCGAAAAGTCTAAACCTTGTCTGTGGTATTCCGAGTAGGATCTGGAAAGGGATGACTGTGACGAGATTCAAACCTGCGAAGGTTGGGCGCAGTGACAGTGTACAAAAGGACAAGGGTCCTATTCCGACGCTAGTAGAAACTGACAGATGATTAGCCGTGCGGTAGCTATACATGGTATTTTTCATCCGAGACAAGAAATCCGACAGTTGATTAGCCGTGCAGAGATCGTACATGGTATTTTTTATCCGAGAGGATCATAAAGCTTCCCATTGAAGGAAGCCATGCGTGTTTGGAGAAGAAGACAGTAGGAAAGCAGAGATTTAGATGACAGAGCATCTCCAGAACCTCATCCTGTTTCTCATTACTAAATCACAAGTACTATTTATTTCATGCTATTTATTTTCATAAATACAATCACTCTTATCATTAATCCCCTGACTAAGATTTACAAAATAACCATAGCTTGCTTCAAGCCGACAATCTCTGTGGGATCGACCCTTACTCATGTGAGGTATTACTTGGACGACCCAGTGCACTTGCTGGTTAGTTATGTGGAGTTGTGAAAAGTGTAATCACAATTTCGTGCACCAGCTGGGCGTGCCACTTAATGTCGAAGGCGTGGCATGCCAAGCTCTCATCCTCACTTAGGCGTGCCACTTGAGCATCCATGCGTGGCACACCAATAATAAAAAGGGGCCAAAGCAAAGACTGGGCATGCCACTTGGTGTCGAAGGCATGGCACGCCAGCTCCACATCCTTACATAGGCGTGCCACTTGAGCATCCAGGCGTGGCACGCCAATGGTAAAAAGGGCCAAAGCAAAGACTGGACGTGCCACTTGGTGTCGAAGGCATGGCACGCCAGCTCCATATTCTCACTTAGGCATGCCACTTGAGGACCCAGGCATGGCACGCTAGCTACTGGATCAAAGAAGAATGCTGGGCGTGGCATGCCAGGACCTGGGCGTGCCACGCTAGTTCAACTTTCCAGAGTGGAAGATCAAGCACCCACAATTGGCGTGGCACGCCAGACCCTGGGCGTGCCACGCTAGTTCAACTTTCCAGAGAGGAAGATCAAGCACCCACAATGGGGGTGGCACGCCAGACCCTGGGCGTGCAACGCTAGTTTAACTTTTCAGAGAAGAATGGAAGAAGGAAAAAGCCTAGGCGTGCCACTTGGGTTCAAAGGCGTGGCACGCCAGGCTAACACCAACACTTAAGAAGACCCTGGGCGTGCCACTTAGGCTCGAAGGCGTGGCACGCCAAGGTTGCCAAGGAAGAAGGGCGTGCCACTTGAAGAGCTTGGCGTGGCGCGCCAAGTCAAATTGGAGGCTAGGCGTGGACGCCACTGAAGCGCCAGTCAAACGCCAGCTGGAAGGTCATGTTTATTGAATTTCTTTTCCCTCCAAATTGTATTTTTTTTCTCTTTTGTATTTTCTTTTTTCTAGTATTAGGAGTAGTATAAATAACACCTAAAAGTACTGAGAAAGGGGTTAAGCAGTTGAGCTATTAGTTGAAGCATAGTTAGATTTACTTTTACACTTTATCATCTCTTCCATCTCTTGTACTTTTCTTTGAGCTATGAGTAGCTGAATTTCCTCTCATTGAGAGAGGGAGCTCTGTTGTACTTGATGGATTAATGATAATAAATTTCTTCTTCTCTTCATCTTCTCTTTGATTTGGATTTCGTTCTTCATGTTTAGTGTTCAATCATCTTGGAAAAGAGGTTGAATGCAAAATGGGTTTCATGGGAACCTTAGAAAAGGAAACATGAAACTATGCTAGAAATTCCTTCTCACGTGTTGAATCTGGGTTTTGGTGTTTGGATATGGTGATATATAATCTTCCCTCTACTTGGACCTATGATGATGTGTGGTATAATCAGGGACCAAGCATATCTCTCTTCATGAGCAATTAGACCAAGGAATTGGCTATTGATCAAGATTTGAGAGATTGAGTCACCAAAGGATTGGGGCTCAGTCAATCATGATTGCCAAGAGGTCAATGAGTTGCTTGATTGAAGATGAGATGAATTAGATTTAATCCAAAGAGAACAACATCTCCTGATCTCAATGAATTCCCCTTATTCTTATCTCCCACTTTCTTTATAGCTTTCTTTATATTCTGCAAATCCCCATTCCCATTTACTTTTGAGTCATTTCTGTTTATGCACTTTACATTATTGTCATTTCTTTTTTGTATTTTACTGCTTTTCTTTACTTTCAATCCATTTATGTTTCTGCCCATTTATAATTTTGCAATCACAATCTATCTTGCTTAGCTTAACTAATTCACCAATTGATTAAAATTGCTTAAATCTACCAATCTCTGTGGATACGATCCCACTCCACTGTGGGTTATTACTTGACGATAATTTTGGTGTACTTGCCAAAAGAATGGATTCATCATTTTTTACATGGGGAGTGAAATCTGGTCATCAAGCTCCAATATAACAAGTTTTGACCTTCAATTGATTTCTCACCAACAATATTCAATCTAAATCACATTTATCACTATAGTTAATCCCAAAACTCAAAATCTCAATAATTTTCCAAGATGGTTAGGGTTCTTACCTTGCCCATAGCTTAAGTGAGCCACATCCAACAAAATCAGCAAGCTAATTCGAACCTAAACATTGAAATTAAACAATTTTCAACATAATTGCTCATTAATTCGAAATTTAGGGTGGAGGAAATTGGAACACAGAAGTGGTTTCCTTACCTAATCAATGGCTGGGCTTTGTAGAGCTCGACGTTGCGGTCGCATGACCGTAAACGGTGCGGCGATCGGAGCTCGGAGTTGGAAGATATGTGAAATTTAGTGGAGGATTAGGTTATTTCTCAAGTTCTTCCCTCCATGAACATGCTTCAGTGTTCTTGCCCCAACGCTGAGCATCTCCCTTACCATGCGTTACTATTTCCACAGACTGTACTTTGGGGACACATTGCGTTTGTAAAAGCTCCTCCACGTCTCGAAATCACTCATCAGCCATAGGACAGGCATGTATCATATGCATTTATGTGTTTGTTTGGTATGTTTTAGTTGAAATTCCTTACTGATTGCATAAACTACTTGCTATCTATTTATCTGCTGTATGTGCTTTATACCTGTGATTTTCTTGCATGTAATAATTGTGTTTGCAACAATTAATTCCGGTGGAAGTTAGGAGGTTCAAAGGAGTTGGAAAAAGGGAGTATTAGTTAGTATGAAGATCCCTATTTAGTGACCTAATTTACTTTTGGTTTAGTTATGTTATAATGTTTATATGTAGATACTTATTATCTCCACTACTTATATATATGTTGTATTATATTTCTTAGAGGTTATTTTGGAGAAACAGATTCTGTAAACTCTGTATTTTGGGCTCTTTTGGGAATTCTCATGTATATATGTATATATGTTTATGTACTCTGGCTGGTTTCTCTTTGTGAGCCAAGTCATAAGTTTAGTTATCTGTATCTTGGAACTCTCCTCTTATGTTAGATATATCCAAGTGTCGCTTTAATCTTATCCTAGTCCAGTTTCACTATCGTTGACGTGAGTGTTGCACCTTTTTGATCTAACGCTTTTGCTTAAACTTTTCTTCAAAGGCTCCTAGATAAAACTTCTTTTCAACTATATTTATGTATATAATTTTACTTTTAGAAGTGGTAATACCTCATCACCTCTGTCTTATAACTTAAACATAAGATTTAATGTGGTAGGGTGTTACATCCTTCGTATATTGAGTAGCGTATCGCTGGAGCCTGGGTCACGTCTCTCCTCAGCGCCAGTACCGAGACTGGGGCTCGCGTCCTGTGTCCGCTGCTGTAGCATCTCAGCCCGTTAAAGCCGTGACCGTTGAATGGGTCGCCCTCTTTGCTGATACAGCACCCAACACCTTCTGTCATCGACCATCTACCGTAGGTTAGTGGATTAATTTTTTAATGTGATGATAACTGTTACACTTGCAACTAGTTGTACATGCAATGAATCTTACCGAGTTGTTTGATTGGTTATAGTGAAGAACTCCATTGTTGCAATTTCAATGAATTGGAACGTGTAGAACAAGTTGTTGTTGTAGATGTTTGCAATTGATTTTATCTTAGCGTGGGAAGTTTCGCAAAAGTTGGTTTAAATAGCATAGTATTTTTTGGTCACTGTGTGGTCTTTTGCATGTAACGTCACGTAAATTAGTTGACCATTATAGATCTCTAGTTGACACAAATTAGATGGTTACTTTACCATGTACCCGCATAGTTTGTTTCCATTCTAGGGAATGCTATTTGGTTTTACTAAGTTGTTAGCTTTTTTGAATCAAGTGCTATTTGATGCGTGTCTTCATTTTAAGCAACTCAGCTCGGTCTCTGAGACCTTTTAAAGATTTGTTGAAGTAAAGAAAATGACAATGCCAAAAAGGGTATAAATTATCCGCTCATCACCCATACTTATGGAGATATGGTGCCGATCAAGTAATTCGAAGGTGTATACTGCAATCCGAGCATCAAGATATTTTGGAGGCTTGCCACTCTTCCGAGAGTGGTGGCCATTTTGGTCCTCAAAGGACGGCTCGGAAGGTCTTGGATTGTGGGTTTTGGTGGACTACACTTTTCAAATATGCATCTCTCTTTTGTAGTTCTTGTCCACAATGCCTTAGGTTTGGAAATATCTCTAAGAAGAATGAGATACCCCAACAAACAATGTTGTTTTGCAAAATTTTTGAGATTTGGGGTATTGACTTTATGGGGCCCTTTCCAAATTCTAATGGTTTCATGTATATTTTGCTAGCCGTTGACTATGTTTCCAAGTGGGTGGAGGCAATCCCCACTAGAACTGATGATGCTAATGTAGTACTTTCTTTTGTTCAGAATAACATTATTTGCCGCTTTAGATCACCACGAGCAATCATGAGTGATCAAGGCTCGCATTTTTGCAACAAAAGAATGGCGTCATCCATAAGGTGGCCACGGCATACCACACACAGACGAATGGCCAAGTCGAGGTCTCCAATCGGGAAATCAAGCGCATATTGGAAAAGGTTGTGAAGCCTCACAGGAAAGATTGGATTACTAAACTCAGTGATGCACTTTAGGCCAACCGGACGGCCTACAAGATGCCGATTGGTATGAGCCCATTCCGGTTGGTATATGGGAAGGCTTGCCATCTACCAGTGGAGATAGAGCATAAAGCATATTGGGTCGTAAAAGAGTTAAACACAGGATTTGGGGTGAGCGTTGAAAGGAAGCTACAATTGGTAGAGCTTGAGAACCTTCGCTTGGAAGCGTATGAGAATTCAAGGCTTTACAAGGAGAAGATGAAAGCGAGAGAGTTAGTTCTCCTCTATAACTCTAGGTTGAGATTGATGCCCGGGAAGCTAAGATCAAGGTGGGAAGGCTCCTATAGAGTGGAGAAAGAGGAACCATATGGGGTCTATGATGAGAAGACTTTTGACGGTTTAGAATTCACAATAAATTCTCGTTGCAAGTATAGTTTCTAAACCAACAATAATCCTTTCATACAAAAATTTGTTTGTCACAAGTACAAACCCCTAAAATCTATAAACCGAAGTATTAAACCTCAGGTCGTTCTCCCTAGGAATTGTAACAAAGTGTCTTGCTATTGGTTATGAGGTATGTTTGGGGTTTTTTTTTTAGATTTTAGACAAGAAATGTAATTGGCAATGAAAGTAAACTAATAACTATGAAAGCTCTTGGTAAGGTCGTGAGAATTAAAAGTCCTATCCTAGTTATCCTCCTCAATTGCGATCATAAACTGTCCATTGCTACCACTTAGTTAACCTCTAACCATGGAGAAAAGTCAAGTGGATGAATCAACTTGATTCCACAAGTCCTAGCCAACTCCCAAAGGAGAAACTAGCTTTAGTGGTATCCAAATCAATTAGCAACTTCTAATTATTGATCAACAAAGGAATTAGATAACTCAAGCATCACTAATTACTCCACCTAGGCCAAGAGGAATAAAATCTACACTAAAATCCAACCAAGCATTTCATCAAACACTTGGAAGGCACAAAGAAAAGCATAGAAAATTGACAACAAGAATAGAACCTAACAACAATTGAATGTAGGAAATTAACAACAACAATAAAAAAAATAAGATCTACATGAATTACCTCAAATTGCATTAAAAGAAAATAGAGTGAACAAGAGTAGATCTACAAACAAAGTAAAAGAAAGTAATAACAACAATAGAAGAATGATGAATGTAACAACAAGAAATTAAGAAGAAGAGGTAGAAGAGAGCATAAATTAAAACCTAGATCTAAGAACTAAACCTAATCCTAATCCTAATTTTAGAGAGAAGTGAGAGCTTCTCTCTCTAAAACGAAAACTAAACTAGCCTAATGTGTGTGTGTTCCAAGATCCCCCTCTCCCCCTTCAATTCCTGGTCCTTTTGAGTGTTTTGGCGTCAAAGTTGGCTTGAATTGGGCCCCATAGGCCTTGAGAATTCGCTGGCCACGTTTTCATTAAAAATCATAAATTAGCACCGACGCGTACGTGCACAGCACGCGTACGCTTACGTGGGCGACTTTGCAAGGTGCGCGCGCGCGTCCATGGCCGAGTTCATCTCTTTGGCTTTTCATGATCTTCTCCACTTGCATATTTCCTTCCTTGCTCCCTTGATTAATTCCTAGCCTTTTTCAACCTGAGATTACTAACAAACATATCAAGGCATCTTATGGAATCAATGAGAAGTTAAAGTTATCTAATCAAAGACCAAAAAGCATGCTTTTTAGACTTAGGCACAAATAAGGGAGAGATCACAAAATCATGCTAATTCATTGGCTAAATGTGAGAAAAGGTTAGCAAAATACTCTAAATCCAACACAAGATAAACCCTAAGAATGGGGTTTATCAGTCTACCACTTGCGCCATCCTTCAAGCCCCAATATCTTCAAGGTTAATGGTCATCGGCTAATGCTATACCATGGAGAGAAGATGAAAAGGAACCAAGAGGTTGAGGTGTTCCTCCTTGAGGATGCACCCGAAGGCGAAGAGATTTGAGCTCATGACCGTCCAACTTAAGGACGTTAAAGAAAAGTGCTAGGTGGGAGACACTCCACCATGGTATAATCTACCTTTGTGTATAGTTTGTTGCTAATAGCTCTTTTGATTCTTTCTGACTTTTATGATTGCTTGATTTGTGAGTTTGTTCATAGTAGGGTTAATTTTGCTTGATTTTGTGTTAAATTGCTCATGAGGAGTTCATTGATAATGGGTTGATTGAATTGAGATGTGCAAGATGCTTAAGGTTGAGTTTTACATGAGGTTTTTGATGTTTTTGACCCCTTTAGCATGATTACTACCAAATTGTGCTATAATTGGCCCTCCTCATGTGTATGACAAAAAAGGGGGGCCATCCACGCGCAAGCGTGCTATACGCGTATGTGTGGATGCCTTTTTTGCATCCCATAGTACTAAAACCCGAGAGTTGTACCTCCAGTGTGCCCACTTTATGCCTGGGGCACAACCGTGACCCATGCGTACGTGCATCTGAGAGATTGAGTCACCAAGAGATTGGGGCTCAATCAATCATGATTGCCAAGAGGTCAATGAGTTGCATGATTGAAGATGAAATGAATTAGATTTAATCCAAAGAGAACAACATCTCCTGATCTCAATGAATTCCCCTTATTCTTATCTCCCACTTTATTTATAGCTTTCTTTATATTCTGCAAATCCCCATTCCCATTTACTTTTGAGTCATTTAAGTTTATGCATTTTTGGTGCACGAATTGTAAAACACACTTTTCACAACTCGTACCACTAACCAGCAAGTGCACTGGGTCGTCCAAGTAATACCTTACGTGAGTAAGGGTCGATCCCACGGAGATTGTTGGTTTGAAGCAAGCTATGGTTATTTTGTAATTCTTAGTCAGGAAATTAGTGACAAAAATGATAGGGTTTATGAAGAGTAAATAGCATAAATTAAATAATACTTGTTATGTAGTAATAGAGAACAGATTGAGGATTTGGAGATGCTATGTCTTCCGAATCTCTGCTTTCCTACTGTCTTCTTCTTCACGCACGCAGGTCTCCTTCCATGGCAAGCTGTATGTTGGTGGATCACCGTTGTCAATGGCTACCATCTGTCCTCTCAGTGAAAATGGTCCAAATACACTGTCACCGCACGGCTAATCATCTGTCGGTTCTCACTCATGTTGGAATAGGATCCATTGATCCTTTTGCGTCTCTCACTACGCCTAGCACTCGTGAGTTTGAAGCTCCTCACAGTCATCCCATCCCAGATCCTACTCGGAATACCACAGACAAGGTTTAGACTTTCCAGATCTCAGGAATGGCCGCCAATAATCCTAGCCTATACCACGAAGACTCTGATCATGAACCAAGAGGCTAAGAGATACACACTCAATCTAAGGTAGAACGGAAGTGGTTGTCAAGCATGCGTTCATAGGTTGAGAATGATGATGAGTGTCACGGATCATCACATTCATCACGGTTATGTACAAGTGAGTATCTTAGAACATAAACAAGCGTGATTGAATAGAAAATAGAAGTAATTGCATTAATTCATCGAGACACAGTAGAGCTCCTCACCCCCAACCATGGGGTTTAGAGACTCATGCCGTCAGAAATACAATATGAAACATGTAAAATGTCATGAGGTGCATAGTAAGTCTCTAAAAGTTGTTTTTATACTAAACTAGTAGCTAGGGTTACAGAAAATAAGTAACTAAGTGCAGATAGTGCAGAAATTCACTTATGGGGCCCACTTGGTGTGTGCTCAAGCTGAGCATTAAGCTTTACACGTGTAGAGGCTTCTCTTGGAGTTAAATGCCAGGTTGTAGCCTGTTTCTAGCGTTTAACTCTGGTTTGCAACCTGTTTCTGGCGTTTAACGCCAAAATAGGGTAAAGACTTGGCGTTAAACGCCAATTTGCGTCGTCAAAAATTGGGCAAAGTATGGACTATTATATATTGCTGGAAAGCCCTGGATGTCTACTTTCCAACACAATTGAGAGTGTGCAATTGGTCTTCTGTAGCTCCAGAAAATCCATTTCGAGTGTGATGACATGTCATCATGTCATGTTTTTCTATGCCTTTCTCCTTTGTTTTCAATAGGTTTTATGCATTTTCTTGAGCCATAAGCAAGCCAAGTGGGTAGATTTTCATGCTTCCTTTGATTTAATCAACCATGTATGAACTTGATGCGACCCGGTGCACTTGCCGGTTAGATTTGTGTGTTTTGGGAGAAATTTATTTTTCACCAAAATACTCATCAGAGTGCAGGAAGGTCAGAATCCAATAGCATCTGCAGTCCTTTTTCAGCCTCTGAATCAGATTTTTGCTCAGGTCCATCAATTTCAGCCAGAAAATACCTGAAATCATAGAAAAACACACAAACTCATAGTAAAGTCTAGAAATGTGAATTTTGAATAAAAACTAATAAAAATATACTAAAAAGTAATTAAAACATGCTGAAAACTACTTAAAAACAATGCCAAAAAGCGTATAAATTATCCGCTCATTACAATACCAAACTTAAATTGTTGCTTGTCCCCAAGCAACTGAAAATAAAATAGGATAAAAAGAAGAGAATATACTATAAATTCCAATATATCAATAAAACTTAGTTCCAATTAAATGAACGGGACTAGTAACTTTTTGCCTCTGAATAGTTTTGGCATCTCACTTTATCCTTTGAAGCTCAGGATGACTGGCATCTATAGGAACTTAGAATTTAGATAGTGTTATTGATTCTCCTAGTTCAGTATGTTGATTCTTGAACACAGCTACTTTATGAGTCTTGGCCGTGGCCCTAAGCACTTTGTTTTTCAGTATTACCACCGGATACATAAATGCCACAGACACATAACTGGGTGAACCTTTTCAGATTGTGACTCAGCTTTGCTAGAGTCCCCAGTTAGAGGTGCCCAGAGCTCTTAAGCACACTCTTTTTGCTTTGGACCACAGCTTTAACCGCTCATTCTCAAGCTTTTCACTTGACACCTTCACGCCACAAGCACATGGTTAGGGACAGCTTGGTTTAGTCGCTAAGGCCAGGATTTTATTCCTTTGGGCCCTCCTATCCATTAATGCTCAAAGCCTTGGATCCTTTGTACCCTTGCCTTTTGGTTTAAAGGGTTATTGGCTTTTTGCTCTTGCCTTTTGGTTTAAAGAGCTATTGGCTTTTTCTGCTTGCTTTTTCTTTTTCTTTCTTTTTTTTTCTTTTCGCCCCTTTTTTTTTGCAAGCTTTGTTATTCACTGCTTTTTCTTGCTTCAAGAATCAATTTTATGATTTTTCAGATTATCGGATAACATTTCTCCTTTTTCATCATTCTTTTAAGAGCCAGCAAATTTAACATTCAGAAAACAACAAATTCAAAAATATGCATTGTTCAAGCATTCATTCAGAAAACAAAAAGTATTGTCACCACATCAATATAATTAAACTAATTTCAAGGATGAATTCAAAATCATGTACTTCTTGTTCTTTTGTGATTAAAACATTTTTCATTTAAGAAGGGTGATGGATTCATAGGACATTCATAGCTTTAAAGCATAGAGAACGAAAACAGAAAAAAATAAATAGACAAGGAGATTAAGGAACGGATCCACCTTAGTAAGGGTGGCGTCTTCTTCCTCTTGATGAACCAATGGTGCTCATCAGCTCCTCTATGTCTCCTCCTTGCCTTTGTTGCTCCTCCCTCATAGCTCTTTGATCTTCTCTAATCTCATGGAAGGTGCCATATGGTTATGGAAAATTAAAAAGCGGGGATTTTTCCACACCAAACTTAAAATGTTTGCTCGTCCTCGAGCAAAAGAAGAAAGGAAGGAGGAGATGGGAGGGGGCAAGGACTTAGCATCCCTGCTCCATTTAGGCGTGTAAATGCCCTTAGAGTGCAATCCTGGCGTTTAACGCCAGACTGCTGCTTGTTTCTGGCGTTAAACGCCAGCTTTTCTCCCTTTATTGGCGTTTAACACCAAGTTATTGCTTGTTTATGGCGTTTAAAGCCAGACTGCTACTTCTTTCTGGCGTTAAACGCCAGTCTGATGCTTCTTACTGGCGTTTAAATGCCAGTAAGCTCTTCCTCCAGGGTGAGCTGTTTTTAATGCTGTTTTTGATTTTGCTTTGATTTTTGTGACTCCACATGATCATCATCCTAAAGAAAACATAAAATAAAAATGGAAAACAGAAAATTAAGATAGATAAGTAAACATTGGGTTGCCTCCCAATAAGCGCTTCTTTATTGTCTTTAGCTGGACCTCACTGAGCTTTTAATCTAGTCTTAGCTTTGAGCATTCTTGCTCAATATTGCCTTCAAGATAATGCTTGACTCTCTGTCCATTAACAATGAACTTCTTATTAGAATCAATGTCTTGAAGCTCCACAAAGCCATATGGTGACACACTTGTAATCACATATGGTCCCCTCCACCGGGATTTTAGTTTCCTGGGGAATAATCTGAGCCTAGAGTTAAACAGCAGAATCTTCTGTCCTGGTTCAAAGACTCTAGATGACAGCTTTCTGTCATGCCACCTTTTTGCTTTCTCTTTGTAAAGCTTGGCATTTTCGAAAGCAGTGAGTCTGAATTTCTCTAGCTCATTCAGTGGGAGCAATCTTTTTTCTCCAACTAATTTGGCATCAAAGTTTAGGAACCTGGTTGCCCAGTAGGCCTTATGCTCCAGTTCCACGGGCAGATGACAGGCCTTACCATACACAAGCTGGTATGGAGAGGTCCCTATAAGAGTCTTGAATGCTAGTCTGTATGCCCACAGCGCGTCATCCAAGCTTCTTGCCCAATCCTTTCTACAAGTACTTACAGTCCATTCTAGGATTCTTTTTAGTTCTCTATTAGAGACTTCAGCTTGTCCATTTGTCTGTGGATGATATGGAGTTGCCACCTTGTGGCTAATTCCATATCGGACCATAGCAGAGTAAAGCTGTTTGTTACAGAAGTGAGTGCCCCCATCACTGATTAGTGCTCTAGGGACACCAAACCTGCTGAAGATATGTTTCTGGAAGAACTTCAGCACTGTCTTAGTATCATTGATGGGTGTTGCAATGGCCTCTACCCATTTGGATACATAGTCGACTGCCACCAGAATATAAGTGTTTGAGTATGATGGTGGGAAAGGCCCCATGAAGTCAATACCCCATACGTCAAATAACTCAATCTCTAAGATCCCTTGCTGAGGCATGGCGTAACTATGAGGCCGATTACCAGCTCTCTGGCAGCTGTCACAGTTACGCACAAACTCTCGGGAGTCTTTATAGAGAGTGGGCCAGTAGAAGCCACATTGGAGGACTTTTGTGGCTGTTCGCTCACCTCCGAAATGTCCTCCATATTGTGATCCATGACAATGCCATAGGATCTTCTGTACTTCTTCTCTAGGCACACACCTACGAATTATTTCGTCTGCACATCTCTTAAAGAGATATGGTTCATCCCACAGATAGTACTTTGCATCAGTAATTAATTTTTTCTTTTGTTGCCTGCTGTACTCATTGGGTATGAATCTTGCAGCTTTATAGTTTGCAATGTCTACAAACCATGGTGTTTCCTAAATGGCAAACAATTGCTCATCCGGAAAGGTTTCAGAGATCTCAATAGAGGGAAAGGACGCCCCTTCTACTGGTTCTATCCGGGATAAATGATCAACCACTTAGTTCTCTGTCCCTTTTCTGTCTCTTATTTCTATATCAAACTCTTACAGAAGCAACACCTATCTTATGAGCTTGGGTTTTGAATCCTGCTTCGTGAGTAGATATTTAAGAGCAACATGGTCAGTGTACACAATCACTTTGGATTCTACTAAGTATGATCTAAACTTGTCAATGGCATAAACCACTGCAAGCAATTCTTTTTCTGTGGTTGTGTAATTTTTCTGGGCATCATTTAAAACACGGCTAGCATAATAAATGACATGCAGAAGCTTGTTATGCCTCTGTCCCAGTACTGCACCAATGGCATGGTCACTGGCATCACACATTAGTTCGAATGGTAATGTCCATTTTGGTGCAGAAATAACTGGTGCTGTGACCAGCTTAGCTTTCAGGGTTTCAAACGCCTGCAGACACTCTGTGTCAAACATAAATGGCGTGTCAGCATCTAGCAGATTGCTCAGAGGTTTTGCAATTTTTGAAAAATCCTTTATAAACCTCCTATAGAATCCTGCATGCCCCAGAAAGCTTCTGATTGCCTTAACATTGGTAGGTGGTGGTAATTTTTCAATTACTTCCACTTTAGCTTGATCCACCTCTATTCCCTTGTTTGAAATTTTATGCCCAAGGACAATTCCTTCAGTCACCATAAGGTGACATTTTTCCCAGTTTAAAACTAGGTTGGTCTCTTGGCATCTTTTCAGAACAAGTGCTAGATGGTTAAGGCAGGAGCTGAATGAGTCTCCAAATACTGAAAAGTCATCCATGAAGACTTCCAGAAATTTTTCTACCATATCAGAGAAGATAGAGAGCATGCACCTCTGAAAGGTTGCAGGTGCATTGCACAGACCAAAAGGCATCCTTCTGTAGGCAAACACTCCAGAAGGACATGTGAATGCTGTTTTCTCTTGGTCCTGAGGATCTACTACAATTTGGTTGTAACCTGAATAGCCATCCAAAAAGCAGTAGTATTCATGACCTGCTAGTCTTTCTAGCATCTGGTCTATGAATGGTAAAGGAAAGTGATCCTTCCTGGTGGCTGTATTGAGCCTTCTGTAATCAATACACATACGCCACCCTGTAAGTGTTCTTATAGGAACCAGTTCATTCTTTTCATTATGAACCACTGTCATGCCTCCCTTTTTGGGGACAACTTGGATAGGGCTCACCCAGGGGCTATCAAAAATAGGATAAATAATCCCAGCCTCCAGTAACTTGGTGACCTCTTTCTGCACCACCTCCTTCATGGCTGGATTTAGCCGCCTCTGTGGTTAAACCACTGGCTTAGCATCGTCCTCCAATAGGATCTTGTGCATGCATCTTGCTGGGCTGATGCCTTTAAGATCACTTATGGACCACCCAAGAGTTACCTTGTGTGTCCTTAGCACTTGAAGTAGTGCTATCTCTTCCTGTGGATTTAAAGCAGAAATTATTATCACCGAAAAAGTGTCACCTTCTCCTAGAAATGCATATTTTAGGGATGGTGGCAGTGGTTTGAGCTCAGGTTTAGGAGGTTTCTCTTCTTCCTGAGGAATTTTCAGAGGCTCATTTATTTTCCCTGATTCCTCCAGATCAGGCTGAATATCTTTAAAGATGTCTTCTAGCTCTGATTCGAGACTCTCAGCCATGTTGATCTCCTCTACCAGGGAGTCAATAATATCAACACGCATACAGTCTTTTGATGTGTCTGGATGCTTCATTGCCTCAACAGCATTCAGCCTAAACTCATCCTCATTGACTCTTAAGGTCACTTCCCCTTTTTGGATATCAATGAAGGTTCGTCCAGTTGCTAGGAAAGGTCTTCCTAGAATGAGAGTTGCACTCTTGTGCTCCTCCATTTCCAGCACTACAAAGTCAGTGGGAAAGGCAAATGGCCCAACCTTGACAATCATGTCCTCAATTATGCCTGATGGGTATTTAATGGAGCCATCAGCAAGTTGAAGCCATATCTGGGTTGGTTTGACCTCTTCAGTCAAGCCAAGCTTTCTGATAGTGGATGCAGGGATTAGATTGATGCTTGCCCCAAGGTCACATAGAGCTGTCTTGGTACAAGTACCCTCTAATGTGCATGGTATCATAAAACTTTCGGGATCCTTAAGCTTTTCTGGTAAGCTTGTTAGAATGACTGCACTGCATTCTTTAGTGAGAAAAATTTTTCTGTTTCTCTCCAATCCTTCTTATGACTTAAGATTTCTTTCATGAACTTAGCATAAGAGGGTATTTGCTCAAGTGCCTCTGCAAACGGAATCTTTATTTCAAGAGTCCTGAGATAGTCTGCAAAGCGAGCAAATTGTTTATCCTGTTCCGCTTGGCGGAGTTTCTGAGGATAAGGTATTTTGGCTTTATATTCTTCAACCTTAGTTGCTGCAGGTTGATTTCCTACAGAGGCAGGTTGATAAGCCTTCTTGAGGGAGTTAGTATCAGCACTTATAGGTGTTTAATCCCTCACTGGCATCTGGACGTCAGAACTGGACATGGATTGGGCGTTTAACGCCAGATTCCTACCCTTTTCTGGCGTTTGGATGCCAGAACTGGTCGTGGAATTGGAGTTTAACGCCAGTTTTTCACCTTTTTCTGGCATTTGATTGCCAGACATATTCCTCTCTGGGCTTTTTCTGGCATTTGGTAGCAGGTTGCTCATCCTCTGTCAGTTGTTCTTTTCTTGGCTTTCTGCTACTTTGAGTTGAGGTATTTAATGTTTTTCCACTTCTAAATTGAACTGCTTGGCACTCCTTTGTTATCTGGTTTGATAACTGCTGTTTTGTTTGATTTAATTGTGATTCCATATCCTTGTTAGCATTTTTGGTTTCTTGTAGCATCTCCTTAACTTCTGCTAACTGCCTTGTTATAGAAGATAGTTGCTGATTGAGTTAAGCAACTTGTTCCTGAGGACTAAAGTCAGTTGATACTGCCTTAGCTTCTTCTTTCATGGAGGACTCATTACTTATGTACAGATGCTGATTCCTAGCAACAATATCAATAAGCTCTTGAGCCTCTTCAATAGTCTTTCTCAGGTGTATAGATCCACCAGCTGAGTGGTCTAGAGATATCTGAGCTCTTTCTGTAAGCCCATAGTAGAAGATGTCTAATTGCACCCACTCTGAAAATATTTCAGAGGGGTATTTCCTTAGCATCCCTCTGTACCTCTCCTAGGCATTATAAAGGGATTCATCATCCTCTTGTTTAAAGCCTTGGATATCCAGCCTTAGCTGTGTCATCCTTTTTGGAGGGAAATATTGATTCAGGAATTTGTCTGATAACTGTTTCCATGTTCTTATGCTTGCTGTGAATTGGTTATTTAACCACCTTTTAGCTTGATGTTTTACAGCAAACGATAACAGTAATAATCTGTAGACATCCTGATCTACTTCCTTGTCACGTACTGTGTCAGCAATTTGCAAGAACTGTGCCAGAAACTCAGTAGGTTCTTCTTGTAGAAGACCGGAATATTGGCAATTTTGCTGCACTATGACAATGAGCTGAGGATTTAGCTCAAAACTACCTGCTTTGATGGGAGGTATACAGATACTACTCCCATATGTAGCAGTAGTGGGATTAGCATATGACCCCAGAGTCCTTCTGGACTGTTCATTTCCACTTAGATCCATGATAGAGAAAGGGAGATGATGTGGATTGTAAAAAAAAATTTATTATTTTTTTAAATAAATTTAAAACACAAAGAAGACTCAAGAACTCCTTGAAGACTCACAAGAACAACAAGAACATGAAGATAGAACACCAAACTTAAAATTTTTAGAAAATCACAATGAAATTTTTGAAAACTAAAGGAAAATTAACAAGAGAACACTAAACTTAAAAATTGACACAAGATTTAATCAAAGAAAAATTATTTTTGAAAAAGTGTTTTAAAAGGAAGATACCCAATTACCAAGAACATAAGCACAACACTCTAGCCAACTGAGCTATAAATTTAACGTGTTTTAAAAAAAGGTATTTAATGTATATAAATTTTTTGAATGCTGATAATTTGAAATGTACAAGAAAAACAAGAAAAGACACAAAATAGGAAAAACTAAAGATCAAAGAAGAAAAATAGCAAGAACAACTTGAAGATCAAGAAAGAACAATGCACACAAATTCGAAAATTTAAAGGAAAATCAAAACATGCAATTGACACCAAACTTAAAATATGAAACTAAACTCAAACAGAAGACTAAATCATGAAGTTTTTGGTTTTAAAAATTTTTGAAAATAATTTAGAAAACTAAAATAAGGATTTTAAAATTTTAACCAAAAACAATAATAGAAGACTCTAAACAAAAAAGAAAAATTTTTCCTAATCTAAGCAACAAAATAAACCGTCAGTTATCCAAACTCGAACAATCCCCGGCAACGGCGCCAAAAACTTGGTCCACGAATTGTAAAACACACTTTTCACAACTCGTACCACTAACCAGCAAGTGCACTGGGTCGTCCAAGTAATACCTTACGTGAGTAAGGGTCGATCCAACGGAGATTGTTAGTTTGAAGCAAGCTATGGTTATTTTGTAATTCTTAGTCAGGAAATTAGTGATAAAAATGACTGGGTTTATGAAGAGTAAATAGCATAAATTAAATAATATTTGTTATGCAGTAATGGAGAACAGATTGAGGATTTGGAGATGCTCTGTCTTCCGAATCTCTGCTTTCCTACTGTCTTCTTCTTCACGCACGCAGGTATCCTTCCATGGCAAGCTGTATGTTGGTGGATCACCATTGTCAATGGCTACCATCCGTCCTCTTAGGTAAAATGGTCCAAATGCGCTGTCACCGCACGGCTAATCATCTGGCAGTTCTCACTCATGTTGGAATAGGATCCATTGATCCTTTTGCGTCTGTCACTACTCCCATCACTCGTGAGTTTGAAGCTCCTCACAGTCATCCCATCCCAGATCCTACTCGGAATACCACAGACAAGGTTTAGACTTTCCAGATCTCAGGAATGGCCGCCAATAATCCTAGCCTATACCACGAAGACTCTGATCATGAACCAAGAGGCTAAGAGATACACACTCAATCTAAGGTAGAACATAAGTGATTGTCATGCACGCGTTCATAGGTTGAGAATGATGATGAGTGTCACGGATCATCACATTCATCACGGTTAAGTACAAGCGAGTATCTTATAACAGAAACAAGCGTGATTGAATAGAAAACATAAGTAATTGCATTAATTCATCGAGACACAACAGAGCTCCTGACCCCCAACCATGGGGTTTAGAGACTCATGCCGTCAGAAATACAATATGAAATGTGTAAAATGTCATGAGGTGCATAGTAAGTCTCTAAAAGTTGTTTTTATACTAAACTAGTAGCTAGGGTTACAGAAAATAAGTAACTAAGTGCAGATACTGCAGAAATCCACTTCCGGGGCCCACTTGGTGTGTGCTTGGGCTAAGCATTGAGCTTTACACGTGTAGAGGCTTCTCTTGGAGTTAAACGCTAGGTTGTAGCCTGTTTCTGGTGTTTAACTCTGGTTTGCAACCTGTTTCTGGCGTTTAACGCCAGAATAGGGTAAAGACTTGGCGTTAAACGCCAATTTGCATCATCAAAACTTGAGCAAAGTATGAACTATTATATATTGCTGGAAAGCCCTGGATGTCTACTTTCCAACACAATTGAGAGCGCACCAATTGGTCTTCTGTAGCTCCAGAAAATCCATTTTGAGTACAGGGATGTCAGAATCCAACAACATCTGCAGTCCTTTTTCAGCCTCTGAATCAGATTTTTGCTTAGGTTCCTCAATTTCAGCCAGAAAATACCTGAAAATACAGAAAAACACACAAACTCATAGTAAAGTCTAGAAATGTGAATTTTGAATAAAAACTAATAAAAATATACTAAAAAGTAATTAAAACATGCTGAAAACTACTTAAAAACAATGCCAAAAAGCGTATAAATTATCCGCTCATCAACTTTACATTATTGTCATTTCCTTTTATGCATTTTACTGCTTTTCTTTACTTTCAAGCCATTTATGTTTCTGCCCCTTTACAATTCTGCAATCACAATTTACCTTGCTTAGCTTAACTAATTCAACAATTGATTAAAATTGCTCAAATCTACTAATCTCTGTGGATACGATCCCAGTCCACTGTGAGTTATTACTTGACGATAATTTTGGTCCGCTTGCCAAAAGAATGATTCATCATTTTTTACATGGGGAGTGAAATCTGGTCATCAAGTTTTATGGCGCCGTTCTGGGGATTGGTTTGAATTTGACAATGATTAAATTGATTGGAGAGCTAGATTAAGCATTTTTATTACCTTGTTTTCTTTTCAGTTCTTTAATTTCCTTCTGTTCCATTTTATTTTGATTTTACTTTGGATTTTAGTTATTCATTGTTCATATTTCCATTCTTCTAACTGTTTGATTAATTGCATCAACCAAGCTAACCATTAATCTTAACAAGAGTGATTCCTTCACTTGTCCTCTGCTTGTTGTTGTTGAATGTATGACAGGTAGAAGGGGAGAAACTTTATCCTCCTTTGATAGTGAACCTGAGAGGACCCTCCTTAGATTAAGGAGGGAAGCAAGAGGCAAAAGCATAGTTGGAGAGGAAGTAGTAGAGGAAGATCTAGGAGCTACTATGGAAGGAGAGGTACAAGACCATGTTGGAGTGGATGCTGGCAATCATATTGGGCAAGAAAGGAGAGTCTTAGGCTCCTACATCAACCCAAATCCAGGAAACTGTGGCAGTAGCATTCTCAAACCAACAATCCATGCTAACAACTTTGAGTTGAAGCCTCAACTCATCACACTTGTCCAGAATAATTGTTCATATAGAGGGGGAGCCCAGGAGGACCCAAACTAACATCTCACTACATTCTTGAGAATTTGTTACACTGTAAAGTCCAATGGTGTACACCCTGACACCTATAAGCTACTTTTGTTCCCTTTCTCACTCAGAGATAAGGCAGCAAAGTGGTTGGAAGCATTTCCCAAGGAGAGCCTAACAACTTGGAATGAGGTTGTAAACAAATTTCTTGCAAGATTCTTCCCTCCACAAAGAGTCAATAGATTGAGAGCTGAGGTGCAGACCTTCAGACAGCATGGTGAAACACTTTATAAGGCCTAAGAGAGGTTCAAAGACTTGATAAGGAAGTGCCCTCTGGATATGTTCAATGAATGGGTTCAACTTCACATTTTCTATGAAGGATTATCATATGAAGCAAAGAAAGCTGTGGACCATTCTTCAGGAGGTTCGCTCAACAAGAAGAAAACCATTGAAGAAGCCATAGATGTTATAGAGACTATAGCTGAAAATGAGTACTTCTATGCTTCAGAAAGGACTCAAAAGAGAGGATTGCTGGAGCTAAATTATATGTTGAACATCATGTAGAACGCTTTGTGGTTGTCAGGCACGCGATCTTAGCTAAGCGAGTAACGAAGATTGGGTGATTGTCACGGGTCACCCCTTCATTCTGACTTAACTGAATTAAGTACGAGAGTATATCTTGGAGAAGAAGTAGGCGTGAATTGAATAGGAAACAGTAGTAATTGCATTAATTCATGAAGAACAGCAGAGCTCAACACCTTAATCTATGGAGTGTAGAAACTCCACCGTTGAAAATACATAAGTGAAAAAGGTCTAGGCATGGCCGTGAGGCCAGCCTCCAAACGTGTACAATGATCAAAAGATGGTCAAAAGACTTGATTCCAAAGATCTCTAAAATAAACCTCTAAAAGTAGTTTTTATACTAAACTAGTAACTAGGGTTTACAGAAAATGAGTAACTAAGTGCAGATAATGCAGAAATCCACTTCGGGGGCCAACTTGGTGTGTGCTTGGGCTGAGCATTGAATCTTTTTCGTGCTTAGGCTATTCCTGGAGTTTAACGCCAGCTTTGGTGCCAGTTTGGGCGTTTTACGCCAAGATGTTTTAGGCTGACTTTGAACGCCAATTTCGACCATCAAATCTCGGGCAAAGTATGGACTATTATATATTGCTGGAAAGCCCAGGATGTCTACTTTCCAACGCAATTGAAAGCGGACCAATTAGGCTTCTTTAGCTCCAAAAAATCTACTTAGAGTGTAGGGAGGTCAGAATCCAACAGCATCTGCAATCCTTTTTCAGCCTCTGAATCAGATTTTTGCTCAGGTCCCTCAATTTCAGCCAGAAAATACCTGAAATCACAGAAAAGCACACAAACTCATAGTAAAGTCTAGAAATGAGATTTTTGAATAAAAACTAATAAAAATATAATAAAAAGTAATTAAAACATACTAAAAACTATGTAAAAATAATGCCAAAAAGGATATAAATTATCCGCTCATCACCAACCCAACCATTACAACAACCATAACCCCAACCATCAATCAGGCAACAACAGACCCTACCACAATTCACAAAATGCATCATATCACTCCACCCAACAAACACACAACAACCCCCACCAAGAAACATCAACCTTAACCATGCAACCATGTGAAATCAAGAGCAATTTTGAAAGAGTGGAGGCTGCAATAGCGCAGATGTCATCACAACTGACAGGAGCCATTTCCAATGTTTTGGAAAGACAAATACAAGCCGAAAGGAAGATGGATGCCTGATGAAAAGTCATTTTAGCCTAGTTTCACTAGCCTTTTTCTTTTGTTTTCAATTGATTTATGCACTTTCTTGAGCCATAAGCAAGCCAATTGGGTAGATTTTCATGCTTCCTTTGATTTAATCAACCATGTATGAATTCATGCTATTTCATGAGGTTTTATGCTATAATTGTCACATATTATGAAAGAATGAATATCTCATGATTTTGAGCATAGCTTTGATGTGTTTGGTTGATTAATGATAGGTGAAGAAAGCTTGGAGAAAGGTTGAAGCAAGAAGGAATGGCTAGGAGGAAGAGAGGACAAAAAGTTTAAGCAAAAGTTTGCCTCAAACTTTAGCTCAAACTTTTGGAATAAGTGAAAATGAACCAGAGAGCAAAAAGCTGGACCAAAAGTTTGCCTCAAACTTTTGTGCAAACTTTTGGGCAAAAAGCTGGAGCAAAAGTTTGCCTCAAACTTTTTGGCAAACTTTTGGCATCACAGATCAACACCCTGGAGAGCAAAAGTTTGCACCAACGTTTGCCTCAAACTTTTTGGCAAACGTTGGCGCATGAACAACACACCCTGGAAAGCAAAAGTTTGCACCAACGTTTGCCTCTAACTTTTTGGCAAACGTTGGCGCCATGAGTGTGCAAGGGGAGGCCAACGTTGGAGCAAAAGTTTGACCCCTAACTTTTGCCCCAACGTTGGTATCAGCAAAAGAGGGTGGCTAATATGAAAAGTTTGAGTAAAAGTTTGCCTCAAACTTTTACTCAAACTTTTACTCAAGCTTTCATGATTCCAAACCCGGTTCAATTCGGTTCTTCTCCAAACTCCAAGAGCAATCAACCAAGGCCTCTATCAACCCAATTCCATCAATAGCAAAGGCCCAATTGAAGGCTTGAAGACCATTTGAAGAAAGTGTATAAATAGCATAGAATTTAAGTTTTTCAGAGAGCTTTCCTTTTAGTTTTGATAGAGAGTTTTCGGAGAGCTTTTGGTATTGAGTGAATTTTAATTTCTAAGTCTCGGGGAAGGAGAATTGAATTCCCTTCCTCTTAGTTTTCTTGCTTTCAATTTCAATTACAATTGTCTTGGATCTTGGGTTGGAGAATTGAAGGAAATCTGTTTCAATCTCATCCTGAGATCTCTCTGTTTCACTTTACTGCACCATTGAATTTCCATTTTGGTTAATTGCTTTTGTCTTCTACTTTCTCTGCAATTTACAATTTACAATTCCTTTGCAATTGTTCTTGTTGGATCTAGGAAGGCATTGAGATCTAGACTTGGTTATCTAGTCTCTTGGGTCCTGAGATCCGGATTTCCCATTTTCAATTCTCTGTTTACTGCTTTCAATCTCATTTACATTTCTGTTTATAGATCCGATTCAATCCAAGTGATCCTTTACTTCTCTGCTTGTTGCAATTTTACTTTTCCTTGTTTAATTTCTGCAAATCCAATTCCCAATCCCCTTTACAATTTAAGCCATTTACATTTCTTGCACTTTAAGATCCTGCAATTTACATTTCTTGCTTTCTAAGTTTCTGCCATTTAATTTCTTGTTCTTTAAGATTCAGCACTTTAAATTTCAGCTCTCTTTACTTTCATGCAATTTACCCATTCCCTTTACTTTCCATGCAATCTAAATTCTGCAAATCACAAATCACTCAACCAAATCTTGATTCGCTTGACTAAATCAACCACTAAACTAAAATTGCTCAATCCATCAATCCCTGTGGGATCGACCTCACTCCCGTGAGTTATTATTACTTGATGCGACCCGGTGCACTTGCCGGTTAGTGTTGGGTGTTTTGGAGAAATTCGTTTTTCCACAAAAAAATATCCATCAAGTTTTTGGCGCCGTTGCTGGGGATTGATTAGATTGACAATGATTAAGTGAGGTGGTAGTTTAGATCAAGCACTTTTTCTTTAATTTTGACTAACCCACTAACTGTTCGAGACTTTGTCTCTACTAACTCTAACTGCACTCAAGTTACAGAGTACTCTATTTTAGTTTCTGGTTCTATTTGTGTTTCTGATTTTGTGATAGGAGGAAAGAGCGATGAATCCACACCTTTTGATCCTGAAACATTTTGGAGGTTGAGGAAAGAGGCAAGAGATAGAGGGGAGAAATGCTGGGATTCAGAAAATCCCCACTGAGAGTTTCTCACCAGGGGATAAAGTGATATTAAACACCCAACCAATGAAGGTGCCTCCACAATTATCTGAGTACTATACTGTGAACCGGATCCTTCCACATGAACACCTAGAGATCATCAAAGAGAAGACTGGAAGGAAGTTCACAGTAAGAAGAGAAAAGCTGAGGCACTATGATTTTCAGCCTCCATGATCAGAGGATGAAGGATGTCAAGCTAATGACAATAAAAGAGCGCTTGTTGGGAGGCAACCCAACCTGAGGTAGTTTTCTTTTCATAGCTATTTTAATAAAAAGGTTAATTAGTTTTATCTATATTGCAAGAAGCTAAGTTTGGTGTTGCACACCAAAACAATATAAGGAAGAATGAAGGATTCTATGTTTGGTGTTCCACCAAAATCCCATCATAAAACACATTCTCACTTTCTGCATAATGCTAGCTTCCAGCATTTAGATAAACTGGTTAACTATGCTGCCGTTTCCTAAGTTTCCAGTTTTGTCACTTTTGAAAAAGAAAAAGAGTTTTACACATGGTTAATCTGATGCACAAGGACCATTGGCAAGGTACTAAGTTTGGTGTTCCCACACCAAAGTAAGTTCAAAGGCCTACAAATAAATCATGCAGACTAACCATTGTCTCTAAGTGCTTGGGGAACAAGCAACTTTCAATATCACTGCAGGGTACCATACAAACTTTTGGAAAGATTTAGCATCATCTATCAAAAGGAAGAGAGAGGAATGTAAAGATCGGCAATGATGATGAGGAAGAGGAAAGCAAGCGAACTCCAAAAGGTTGTATTGTTCAGTGATTATTTTGTATCAGATGCTGCTAAATTGAAAGTTACATAATACCCCTGCCTGCCTGTATAGCATAGTTTTTTCTGTAATTCAATAAGCAAGATGCTTGATCATTCACAACATTTTTCTCTTCAAAACTTGTTTGCACTCAATGTTCAAAAATTGCATCACATGAAAGTTTTTTGAAAAGAAGGATTGAGGAATTAAACAATTTTGAGGAAAGCAAAAGATTAGGAGAAGTGGTGGTTCTAGTTGTATGATTATGTATTGAGGTTGCATGCTTGTGAAAACTTGCATGGGAGCTCATAGGCAGGACATGAAGTTCAAAGAAGTATTGTGGAGATTCTCAAAAATCTATTGATCCAAGAAGCAGCAAACAAAACAAAAGAAAATAAAGAAAATACAAAAGCAAAAAGAACATGGCCCAAGGCTCTGAGCATCAATTACTAGGCAGAAAAAGAAAGAAGAAACAAAACTCAAAGAGTTGTTAGCCTAGTAAATGCTTGTGGTTGAGTTGTGTCAAAGAAAGAGGCTTGAGCAAGTAAATCCTTAGGGGTGCTTTAACACCTAATACCTTAAAACCAACTGGTTTAGGAGTATTGATGGAAAGCTTATCTAAAGAGCCGCTTTGAGACATGACACTTAGAGTCGAGGCCAAAGCACAGAAATTATAAGCTGCTTCAAGGTGACTACATATAAAGAGATCTCCATAATACCATTTGGATGAAAATCCTAAGACCTAAGACTCCCAATATGTGAGGACTAGTAAGCACTGAAGCCCTTGTATGAGCATATAATTTAGAGTTCACCCCACTGTTACTTGATTACTTCACTCACAGGACTTTACAAGTGGTTCTTCAATCCATCTTAAATGAAAGAACCATTGAGCATAATTCATTCCTTGCTTGGGGACAAGCAAGCTTTAAGTTTGGTGTTGTGATGACAAGTCATTTTAGCCTAGTTTCACTAGCCTTTTTCTTTTGTTTTCAATTGATTTATGCACTTTCTTGAGCCATAAGCCAAAAGTTTGCGCCAACGTTTGCCTCTAACTTTTTGGCAAATGTTGGCGCCATGAGTGTGCAAGGGGAGGCCAACGTTGGAGCAAAAGTTTGACCCCTAACTTTTGCCCCAACGTTGGTATCAGCAAAAGAGGGTGGCTGGTGTGAAAAGTTTGAGTAAAAGTTTGCCTCAAACTTTTACTCAAGCTTTCATGATTCCAAACCCGGTTCAATTCGGTTCTTCTCCAAACTCCAAGAGCAATCAACCAAGGCCTCTATCAACCCAATTCCATCAAGAGCAAAGGCCCAATAGAAGGCTTGAAGACCATTTGAAGAAAGTGTATAAATAGCATAGGATTTAAGTTTTTCAGAGAGCTTTCCTTTTAGTTTTGATGGAGAGTTTTCGGAGAGCTTTTGGTATTGAGTGAATTTTAATTTCTAAGTCTCGGGGAAGGAGAATTGAATTCCCTTCCTCTTAGTTTTCTTGCTTTCAATTTCAATTACAATGGTCTTGGATCTTGGGTTGGAGAATTGAAGGAAATCTGTTTCAATCTCATCCTGAGATCTCTCTGTTTCACTTTACTGCACCATTGAATTTCCATTTTGGTTAATTGCTTCTGTCTTCTACTTTCTCTGCAATTTACAATTTACAATTCCTTTGCAATTGTTCTTGTTGGATCTAGGAAGGCATTGAGATCTAGACTTGGTTATCTAGTCTCTTGGGTCCTGAGATCCGGATTTCCCATTTTCACTTCTCTGTTTACTACTTTCAATCTCATTTACATTTCTATTTATAGATCCGATTCAATCCAAGTGATCCTTTACTTCTCTGCTTGTTGCAATTTTACTTTTCCTTGTTTAATTTCTGCAAATCCAATTCCCAATTCCCTTTACAATTCAAGCCTTTTACATTTCTTTCACTTTAAGATCCTGCAATTTACATTTCTTGCTTTCTAAGTTTCTGCCATTTAATTTCTTGTTCTTTAAGATTCAGCACTTTAAATTTCAGTTCTCTTTACTTTCATGCAATTTACCCATTCCCTTTACTTTCCATGCAATCTAAATTCTGCAAATCACAAATCACTCAACCAAATATTGATTCGCTTGACTAAATCAACCACTAAACTAAAATTGCTCAATCCATCAATCCCTGTGGGATCGACCTCACTCCTGTGAGTTATTATTACTTGATGCGACCCGGTGCACTTGCCGGTTAGTTTTGGGTGTTTTGGAGAAATTCGTTTTTCCACAAAAAAATATCCATCAATGCCAACAAAGAATAGTGTAGATCAAACATAAGGAATCAAGGCGCAGCAATTTCAAAATTGGAGGCACAATTGGCAAGCTTATCTAAGAAAATTCCAATGCCCACACATACATTTTCCAGTGATACCATGGCCAAGCCAAGAGAGGAATGCAAGGAAATCACACTTAGAAGTGGAAAAGTTGTAGAAGAGGCATCCCCAAATCAGAGCAATCAAGAAAAAGAAGCTGCAAAGGAGCCTGAAAACAAGAAAGAAGAAGAGACTCCTGCACCATCCTCATCAAAGCCAGTCCTAAAGCCTTATGTGCCACAAGCATCCTATCCACAAAAGCTAAGGAAAGATGGAAAAGACAGCCAGTTTTCAAGGTTCCTAGAGATCTTTAAGAAGCTCTAGATCAACATACCATTTGCTGAGGTATTAGAGCAAATGCTCCTCTATGCCAAATTTTTAAAGGAGCTCATGACAAGAAAGAGGAACTGGAGAGAGAAAGAAACCATAATACTAACTGAGGAATACAGTGCTATCATAAAAAAGAAGCTTCCTCAGAAGATGAAGGACCCTAGGAGTTTCCAAATTCCATGCATCATAGGTGATATCACCATTGAAAAAGCACTGTGTGACCTGGGGGCTAGCATCAATCTCATGTCCTTGGCCATGATGAGAAGGATGAAGATTGAGGAAGCCAAACCAACAAGGATGGCACTCCAATTGGCTGACAGAACATTCAAATTCCCCCATGGGTAGTGGAGGATTTGTTGGTGAAGGTGGAAGAGTTTATTTTCCCAGCTGACTTTGTCGTGCTAGATATGGAAGAGGAAGCCAACACATCAATCATCTTAGGAAGGCCATTCCTAGCTACTGCTAGAGCCATTATTGATGTTCAAAAAGGGAAGCTAGTCTTGAGATTACATGAAGAGAAGTTGGTCTTTAATGTCTTCAAAGCAATGAGTTACTCCAAAGAATCCATAGGAGAGTGCATGATGGTAGATACCATAGAAAAGATAGTTCAAGGAGTTTTGGAAGAAGAACAATCTGAAGAGGATGGAGCTGGAACAACAAGCATCAGGTGGAGAGTTACCACAAGAGACCATGGAGAATTCAATCATGATGAACCACAAGGACAACAAGGAAGTAGAGGCACCAAAACTAGAGCTAAAGACTGATGAGCGCATAATTTATACCCTTTTTGGTATTATTTTTATATAGTTTTTAGTATGATTTAATTACTTTTTATTATATTTTTATTAGTTTTTATTCAAAAATCACATTTCTGGACTTTGCTATGAGTTTGTGTGTTTTTCTATGATTTTAGGTATTTTCTGGCTGAAATTGAGGGACCTGAGCAAAAATCTGATTTAGAGGCTGAAAAAGGACTGCAGATGCTGTTGGATTCTGACCCTCGTGCACTCAAAGTGGATTTTCTGGAGCTATAGAAGCCCAATTGGCGCGCTCTCAATTGCGTTGAAAATTAGACATCTTGGGATTTCCATCAATATATAATAGTTCAAACTTTATCCGAGATTTGATGGGCCAAACTGGCGCTAAAAGCCAGCCTAAAACTTTCTGGCATAAAACGCCAGAACTGGCATAATTCTTGGCGTTAAACGCCCATTTTGGCACCCAGGGTGGCGTTTAACTCCAACTTTGGGCATATGCACGTGAAAGCTTGAAAGCTCAGCCCAGACACGCACCAAGTGGGTCCCAAAAGTGGATTTCTGCATATCTGCACTTAGTTACTCATTTTCTGTAAACCTAAGTCACTAGTTTAGTATAAAAACTACTTTTAGAGATTCATTCAGTAACTCATGACATTTTTTACACTTCATATTGTATCTTCTATGGCATAAGTCTCTAAACCCCATAGGTGGGGGCAAGGAACTCTGCTGTGTTTCAATGGATTAATGCAATGACTACTGCTTTCTATTCAATCACGCTTGATTCTATTCTAAGATACTCATTCGTACTTTAATCTGTAGAATGATATGATCCGTGACACTCATCATTATTCTCAATTTTATGAACGCGTATCTGACAACCACTTCCATTCTATCTGAGCTCAACGTAGTCATTGGGCGACAGCTTGAGTGCGTATCTCTGGGGTCTCTGATCCACGGACCGAGTCCGTGAGATCAGAATCTTCGTGGTATGGGCTAGAAGCAATTGGCAGCATTCCTGGGATCCAAAAAGTCTAAACCTTGTCTGTGGTATTCCGAGTAGGATCTGGGAAGGGATGACTGTGACGAGCTTCAAACTTGCGAATGTTGGGCACAATGACAGTGTGCAAAAGGATAGAGAGATCCTATTCCGACGCTAGTGAGAACCGACAGATGATTAGCTGTGCGGTAGCTGTACATGGTATTTTTCATCCGAAACGAGCAATCCGACAGTTGATTAGCCGTGCAGAGATCACACTTGGTATTTTTCATCCGAGAGGATCATATAGCTTGCCATGGAAGGAAGCCATGCGTGTTTGGAGAAGAAGATAGTAGGAAAGCAGAGATTCAGACGACAGGACATCTCCGGAACCTCAACCTGTTCCTCATTACTGAATCACAAGTACCTTTTTTTTCATGTTATTTACTTTTCAGAAACAAAATCATTTTTATCATTAATCTCTTGACTAAGATTTACAAGATAACCATAGCTTGCTTCAAGCCGACAATCTCCGTGGGATCGACCCTTACTCACGTAAGGTATTACTTGGACGACCTAGTGCACTTGCTGGTTAGTTGTGCGGAGTTGTGAAAAGTGTAATCACAATTTCCTATACCAAGTTTTTGGCGCCGTTGCCGGGGATTGTTCGAGTTTGGACAATTGATGGTTTATTTTGTTGCTTAGATTAGGAAAAATTTATCTTTTTGGTTTAGAGTTACTAAAATTGAGTCTTCTATTATTGTTTTTATTAAAATTTTAAAATCCTTGTTTTCTTTTTCTAAATTGTTTTTCGAAAATTTTTAATAAACTGATAATTGAGTGTTTTGTTTGAGTTTAGTTTCATGCTTTAAGTTTGGTGTCAATTGCATGTTTTAATTTCTCTTAATTTTCAAAAATATATGCATTGTGTTCTTTATTGATCTTCAAGTTGTTCTTGATAATTTTTCTTATTTGATCTTTAAAATTTCTTGTTTGGTGTTTGCTGCTGTTTATCTTATACATTTTTGAATCAAAACTTCCTAACCACTTTCTCTCTCTTCATTTTTCGAAAATTCTCACCCCAAAATTTTCAAATCTTTTTAATTAATTAATTAATTTAGTTTTCTAATTTCATTTATTTCTTTTTCTTTTTATTTATTTATTTTCAAAACTTGCATCATTTTATTTATTTACTTTATTTTTAATTTCGTTGAATTAAAAAAAAAAAGGGGGCGGGGGGAATAAAATTTTTATTCACAATCCACATCATCTCCCTTTCTCCATCATGGACCTAAGTGGAAATGAACAGTCCAGAAGGACTCTAAGGGTCATATGCTAACCCCACTACTGTCTCATATGGGAGTAGTATCTGTATACCCCCCCCATCAGAGCCAGCAATTTTGAGCTAAACCCTCAGCTCATTATCATGGTGCAGCAAAATTGTCAGTATTCCGGTCTTCCACAGGAAGAACCTACTGAGTTTTTGGCACATTTCTTACAAATTGCTGACACAGTACGTGATAAGAAAGTAGATCAGGATGTCTACAGATTGTTACTATTTCCATTTGCTGTAAAAAATCAAGCCAATAGGTGGTTAAATAACCAACCCACAACAAGCATAAGAACATGGAAACAGTTATCAGACAAATTGTTGAATCAATATTTCCCTCCAAAAAGGATGACACAACTAAGGCTGGACATCCAAGGCTTTAAACAAGAGGATAATGAATCTCTTTATAATGCCTGGGAGAGGTATAGAGAAGTGCTAAGAAAATTCCCCTTTGAAATATTTTCAGAATGGGTGCAGTTAGACATCTTCTACTATGGGCTTACAAAAAAGGCCCAGATGTCTCTAGACCACTCAGCTGGTGGATCTATACATATGAGAAAGACAATTGAAGAGGCTCAAGAGCTCATTGATACAGTTGCCAAAAATCAGTACCTGTACTCAAGTGGTGAGACCTCTATGAAAGAAGAGGCTGAGGCAGCATCCACTGAACTTAGTCCTCCAAAACAAATTGCTGAACTCAATCAGCAACTATTTTCTATAAAAAATAGTTAGCAGAATTTAAAGAGATGCTACAAGAAACCAAAGATGCTAACTAGAATATGGAAAAACAATTGAATCAGACAAGACAGCATTATCTAAACAGATAACAGAAGAATGCCAAGCTGTTCATTTAAGGAGTGGAAAGACATTGAATGTCTCGACTCAAAGCAGCAGGAAAGCAAGAAAGTAATATCTGACAGAGGATGACCAAACCACTGCCCAAAATCCCTCTGAGGACAATAAGAGCCCAGAGAGGAATGATTCTGGCGTTCAAACGCCAGAAAAGGGTCAGAAGGTGGCATTAAACGCCCAATGGATGGCCAATTTTGGCGTTCAAACGCCAGAAAAGGGTGGCAATCTGGCGTTAAACCCCAAGAAGCACCCAATTCTGGCGTTTAAACGCCAATGGGGGATCAGACACCTGCAAGTGATGATAACAACCCCCTTAGGCAGACTTCTCCCACCACTTTTGTAGGAAATAAACCTGCAGCAACTAAGGTTGAAGAATATAAGGCCAAGATGCCTTATCCTCAGACACTCTGCCAAGCAGAACAGGATAAACAATTTGCCCGCTTTGCAGACTATCTCTAGACTCTTGAAATAAAGATTTCATTTGCAGAGGCACTTGAGCAAATACCCTCTTATGCTAAGTTCATGAAAGAGATCTTAAGTCATAAGAAGGATTGGAGAGAAACTGAAAAAGTTTTCCTCACTGAAGAATGCAGTGCAGTCATTCTGAAAAATTTACCAGAGATGCTTAAAGATTTCAAAAGCTTTATGATACCATGCACATTAGAGGGTGCTTGTACTAAGACAGCTCTATGTGATCTTGGGGCAAGTATCAACCTAATACCCGCATCCACTATCAAAAAGCTTGGTTTGACTGATGAGGTTAAACCAACCTGGATATGCCTCCAACTTGCTGATGGCTCCATTAAGATTTCATGAAGCATAATTGAGGACATGATTGTCAAGGTTGGGCCATTTGCCTTTTCCACTGACTTTGTAGTGCTGGAAATAGAGGAGCACAAGAGTTCAACCCTCATTCTAGGAAGACCTTTCCTAGTAACTGGATAAACCCTCATTGACATCCAAAAAGGGAAGATAACCCTGAGAGTCAATGAGGATGAGTTTAAGTTGAATGCTGTCAAAGCTATGCAGCATCCAAACATATCACAAGACTGCATGAGCACTGATATTATTGACTCCCTGGTAGAAGAGGTCAATATGATTGAGAGTCTCGAATCAGAGCTAGAGGACATTTTTAAAGATGTTCAGCCTAATCTGGAGGAACCAGAGAAAACAGAAGAACCTCTGAAAACTCCTCAGGAAGAGGAGAAGCCTCCTAAACCCGAGCTCAAACCACTACCACCAACCCTGAAATATGCATTTCTGGGAGAAGATGACACTTTTCCCGTGATCATAAGCTCTGCTTTAGAGCCACAGGAAGAGAAAGCACTAATTCAGGTGCTAAGGACACACAAGACAGCTCTTGGGTGGTCCATAAGTGATCTTAAGGGCATTAGCCCAGCCAGATGCATGCACAAAATCCTATTGGAGGATGATGCTAAACCAGTGGTTCAACCACAGAGGCGGCTGAATCCAACCATGAAGGAGGTGGTGCAAAAAGAGGTCACTAAGTTACTAGAGGTTGGGATTATTTATCCTATTTCTGATAGCCCCTGGGTGAGCCCTGTTCAAGTTGTCCCCAAAAAGAGAGGCATGACAGTGGTTCATAATGAAAAGAATGAATTGGTTTCTACAAGAATAGTTACAGGGTAGCGTATGTGTATTGACTACAGAAGACTCAGTACAGCCACCAGAAAGGATCATTTTCCTTTACCATTCATAGACCAGATACTAGAGAGACTAGCATGTCATGAATACTGCTCCTTTTTGAATGGCTATTCAGGTTACAACCAAATTGCAGCAGATCCTCAGGACCAAGAGAAAACAGCATTCATATGTCCTTCTGGAGTATTTGCCTACAGAAGGATGCCATTCGGTCAGTGTAATGCACCTGCAACCTTTCAGAGGTGCATGATTTCTATCTTCTCTGATAAGGTAGAGAAATTTCTGGAAGTCTTTATGGATGACTTCTCAGTATTTGGAGACTCATTCAGCTCCTGTCTTGACCATCTAGCACTTGTTCTGAAAAGGTGCCAAGAGACTAACTTGGTTTTAAACTGGGAGAAATGTCACTTCATGGTGACTGAAGAAATTGTACTTGGGCACAAAATTTCAAACAAGGGAATAGAGGTGGATCAAGCAAAGGGAGAGGTAATTGAAAAATTACCACCACCTGCCAATGTTAATGCAATCAAAAGCTTTCTGGGGCATGCAAGATTCTATAGGAGGTTTATAAAGGATTTTTCAAAAATTGCAAAACCTCTGAGCAATCTGCTAGCTGCTGACATACCATTTATCTTTGACACAGAGTGTCTGCAGGTGTTTGAAACTCTAAAAGCTAAGCTGGTCACAGCACCAGTCATTTCTGCACCAGACTGGACATTACCATTTGAGCTAATGTGTGATGCCAGTGACATGCCATTGGTGCAGTATTGGGACAGACGCATGACAAGCTTCTGCATGTCATTTATTATGCTAGCTGTATTTTAAATGACGCGCAGAAGAATTACACAACCACAGAAAAGGAGTTGCTTGCAGTGGTTTATGCCATTGACAAGTTCAGATCTTATTTAATAGGATCAAAAGTGATTGTGTACACTGACCATGCTGCTCTAAAATATCTCTTCACAAACAGGATTCAAAACCCAGACTCATAAGATGGGTGTTGCTTCTGCAAGATTTTGATATAGAAATAAAAGACAGAAAAGGGACAGAGAACCAAGTAACTGATCACCTGTCCCGGATAGAACCAGTAGCAGGAGCGTCCCTCCCTCTTACTGAGATCACTGAAACCTTTCTGGTGAGCATCTTTTTGCCATTTAGGAAGTACCATGGTTTGCAGACATTGCAAACTATAAAGCTGTGAGATTCATACCCAAAGAGTAGAGTAAGCAGCAAACGAAAAAAATTGATCTCTGATGCAAAGTACTACTTGTGGGATGAACCATATCTCTTTAAGAGGTGTGCAAAGATGTGTGCCTAGAGAAGAGGCACAGAAGATCCTATGGCATTGCCATGGATCACAATATGGAGGACATTTTGGAGGTGAGCAAACAGCCACAAAGGTTCTCCAATGTGGCTTCTACTGGTCTACTCTCTATAAAGACTCCCGCGAATTTGTACGTAACTCTGACAATTGCCAGAGAGCTGGTAATCTGCCTCATGGTTATACCATGCCTCAGCAAGGGATCTTAGAGACTCCTATTGGGACCTCTCTATACCAGCTTGTGTATGGAAAAGCCTGTCATCTGCCAGTGGAACTGGAACACAAGGCCTACTGGGCAACCAGATTCCTAAACCTTGATGCTAAGGTAGCTGGAGAGAAAAGATTACTCCATTTGAATGAGCTGGAGGAGTTCAGACTAAATGCTTTCGAAAATGCTAAAATTTACAAGGAGAAAGCAAAAATGTGGCACGACAAAAAGCTGTCATCTAGAGTCTTTGAGCCAGGACAGAAGGTTCTGCTGTTTAACTATAGGCTCAGATTGTTCCCTAGGAAATTGAAATCCCGGTGGAAGGGACCATATGTGATTACAAGTGTGTCACCATATGGATATGTAGAGCTTCAGGATATTGACTCAGAAAAAAGTTCATTGTTAATGGACAGAGAGTCAAACATTATCTTGAAGGCAATGTTGAGCAAGAGTGCTCAAAACTGAGACTAAATTAAAAGCTCAGTAAAAAGTCCAAATAAAGACAGTAACGAAATGCTTGCTGGAAGGCAACCCAGCCATTATAAAAAATTTGATGTTTATAACAATTATAAGTCTATTTAATTTTGTTATTCATGTTAGCTAAAGCATTTCAGTGAATAAATCAGGGAAATGAAGGTTCAGAACATAAAGAAGAGGAATCACAGAGAAAAAGGGTTCACTGGAGTTAAAACGCCAGTAAAGGTATCATTTTGGGCGTTAAATGCCAGAATGGGCAGCATTCTGGGCGTTTAACGCCAGAAATGGCAGCATTCTGGGCGTTCAAAAAAATGCCCAGTTTAAGGCCAGCCAGGGTATCTGGCTGGGCGTTAAAGGCCCAAAGAGGCAGTCAAGTGGGCGTTAAACGCCAGAATGGATAGCATTCTGGGCGTTTAACGCCAGGATGACACAAGGGAGGTAGTTTTGTTTCCAATTCGATTTTTTTTTCAATTTTTCATGTTTTAATTCATAATTTTTTGCATCAAACATATTTTAAACATTCATCTTTCAATTTCTATTTTCAAATATTAATAATCTTTCCAATTCTGTTTAAATCTTTTTTTTTCAATTCTTTTCAAATCCTTCCAAAATGTTTTTCAAAAATTACATATCTTTTCAAATTCTTTTCAACTCTTTTTAATTCTTCTTGTATACAGTAACAAGTTTTCAAAAATTAATTGCATCATTCTTCTTCTACTCCCTTCTATCTTATTTTGCTCGAGGACGAGCAAACCTTTTAAGTTTGGTGTGGAAAAGCTCAGCTTTTTGCTTTCCATAACCACTAATGGCACCTAAGGCCGGAGAAACCTCTAGAAAGAGGAAAGGGAAGGCAGTTGCTTCTAACTCTGAGTCATGGGAGATGGAGAGATTCATCTCAAAAGCCCATCACTAGAAAGAGGATTGAGCAAACAAGAGAGTCCGCTCATGGACCTCAAACAAGAGCACTCCATTATCCTCCATGAAATCAGAGAGGACCAAAAGGCCATGAGAGAGGAGCAACAAAGGCAAGGAAGAGATATTAAGGTGCTCAAGCACTCCATAGGATCTTCAAGAGGAAGAACTAGCCGCCCTCACTAAGGTGGACCCATTCTTTAATCTCCTTGTTTATTTTCTTTTCTGTTTTTGTTTCTATGCTTTATGTTTTGTCTATGTTTGTGTCTTCATTACATGATCATTAGTGTCTATGTCTTAAGGCTATGAATGTCCATGAATCTTTCACCTTTCTTAAATGAAAAATGTTTTTATTTGCAAAAGAACAAGAAGTACATGAATTAAAAATTTTATCTTGAAAATAGTTTAATTATTTTGAGGTGGTGGTAATACTTTTTGTTTTCTGAATGAATGCTTGAACAATGCATATTTTTTATAGTGAAGTTTATGAATGTTAAAATTGTTGGCTTTTGAAAGAATAATGAAAAAGGAGACATGTTTTGATAATCTAAAAAATCATAAAATTGATTCTTGAAGCAAGAAAAAGCAGTGAAAAACACAAAACTTGCGAAAAAAAAGGCAAAAAAAAAAGAAAAAGAAAGAAAAAGAAAAAGCAAGCAGAAAAAGCCAATAACCCTTTAAACCAAAAGGCAAGGGTAGAAAGGATCCAAGGCTTTGAGCATTAATGGATAGGAGGGCGCAAAGGAATAAAATCCTGGCCTAAGCGGCTAAACCAAGCTGTCCCTAACCATGTGCTTGTGGCGTGAAGGTGTCAAGTGAAAAGCTTGAGACTGAGCGGTTAAAGTTGTGGTCCAAAGCAAAAAGAGTGTGCTTAAGAGCTCTGGACACCTCTAACGGGGGACTCTAGCAAAGCTGAGTCACAATCTGAAGAGGTTCACCCAGTTATGTGTCTGTGCCATTTATGTATCCGGTGGTAATACTGGAAAACAAAATGCTTAGGGCCACGACCAAGACTCATAAAGTAGCTGTGTTCAAGAGTCAACATACTGAACTAAGAGAATCAATAACACTATCTGAATTCTGAGTTCCTATGGATGCCAATCATTCTGAACTTCAAAGGATAAAGTGAGATGCCAAAACTGTTCAGAAGCAAAAAGCCACTAGCCCCGCTCATCTAATTGGAACTGAGCTTCATTGATATTTGGGATTCATTGTATTTTCTCTTCTTTTTATCCTATTTTTTTATTTACTTGGGGACAAGCAACAATTTAAGTTTGGTGTTGTGACGAGCGGATAATTTATTCCCCTTTTTGGCATTATTTTTATATAGTTTTTAGTATGATTTAATTACTTTTTATTATATTTTTATTAGTTTTTATTCAAAAATTACATTTCTTGACTTTGCTATGAGTTTGCGTGTTTTTTTGTGATTTTAGGTATTTTCTGTCTGAAATTGAGGGACCTGAGCAAAAATCTGATTCAGAGGCTGAAAAAGGACTGCAGATGCTGTTGGATTCTGACCCTCCTGCATTTGAAGTGGATTTTCTGGAGCTACAGAAACCCAATTGGCGCGCTCTCAATTGCATTCGAAAGTATACACCTTGGGCTTTCCAGCAATATATAATAATCCATACTTTGTCCGAGATTTAATGGCCCAAACTGGCGCTAAAAGCCAGCCTAAAACTTTCTGGCGTAAAATGCCAGAACTGGCATAATTCTTGGCGTTAAACGCCCATTTTGGCACCCAGGGTGGCGTTTTACTCCAACTTTGGGCATATGCACGTGAAAGCTTGAAAGCTCAGCCTAGACACGCACCAAGTGGGTCCCGAAAGTGGATTTCTGCACTATCTGCACTTAGTTACTCATTTTCTATAAACCTAAGTCACTAGTTTAGTATAAAACTACTTTTAGAGATTTATTTAGTAACTCAATGACATTTTTTACACTTGATGTTGTATCTTCTACGGCATGAGTCTCTAAACCCCATAGGTGGGGGCGAGGAGCTCTGCTGTGTTTCAATAGATTACTGCAATGACTACTATTTTCTATTCAATCACGCTTGATTCTATTATAAGATATTCATTTGTACTTCCATCTGGAGAATGATATGATCCGTGACACTCATCATTATTCTCAAGTTTATGAACGCGTGTCTGACAACCACTTCCATTCTATCTGAGCTCAACGTAGTCATTTGGCGACAGCTTGAGTGCGTATCTCTTGGGTCTCTGATCCACAGACCGAGTCCGTGAGATCAGAATCTTCGTGGTATAGGCTAGAACCAATTGGCAGCATTCCTGGGATCCAGAATGTCTAAACCTTGTCTGTGGTATTCTGAGTAGGATCTGGGAAGGGATGACTGTAACGAGCTTCAAACTTGCGAATGTTGGGCGCAGTAACAGTGTGCAAAAAGATAGAGAGATCCTATTCTGACGCTAGTGAGAACTGATAGATGATTAGCCGTACGGTAGCTGTACGTGGTATTTTTCATCCGAGACGATCAATCCGATAGTTGATTAGCTGTGCAGAGATGACACGTAGTATTTTTCATCCGAGAGGATCATATAGCTTGCCATGGAAGGAAGCCATGCGTGTTTGGACAAGAAGACAGTAGGAAAGCAGAAATTCAGAGGACAGAGAATCTCTAGAACCTCAACCTATTCCTCATTACGGAATCACAAGTACATTTTATTTCATGTTATTTACTTTTCAGAAAAAAAATCATTTTTATCATTAATCTCCTGACTAAGATTTACAAGATAACCACAGCTTGCTTCAAGCCAATAATCTCTGTGGGATCGACCCTTACTCACGTAAGGTATTACTTGGACGACCCAGTGCACTTGCTGGTTAGTTGTGCCGAGTTGTGAAAAGTGTAATCACAATTTCCCACACCAAAGACCCTGCCTCCAAGCTTGAAGTATGCATACTTGGGTGACAACAACCCTTACCCAGTGATCATTAATTCAAGCTTGAGTGAGGAGCAAGAAGAGGAGCTTCTCCAAGTGCAGAGACATCATAAAGATGCTATAGGATGGACACTTGCAGATTTGAAGGGAATTAGTCCTTCAATGTGCATGCACAAAATCCTACTTGAAGAAGGAGCCAAGCCCTCAAGACAGCAACAAAGAAGGCTAAACCCAACCATGAATGAAGTAGTCCAAAAAGAGGTGTTAAAATTGTGGCAAGCTGGGGTAATCTACCCAATCTCAGACAGCCCTTGGGTAAGCCCAGTGCAACTAGTCCCAAAGAAAGGAGGGATCACTGTTGTATCAAATGAGAAGAATGAGCTGATACCTACAAGAACATTAATCGGCTGGCACATGTGCATCGATTATAGGAAGCTTAACGAGGCCACCAGGAAGGATCACTTCCCCCTACCTTTCATGGATCAGATGCTTGAAATATTGACAGGACATGAGAATTATTGCTTCTTGAACAGTTATTCTGGTTACAACCAAATTGTTGTAGACCCCAAGGACCAAGAGAAAACTTCATTTACTTGTCCATATGGTGTCTTTGCTTATAGGAGAATGCCCTTTGGATTGTGCAATGCACCTGCAACATTCCAAAGGTGCATGATCTCCATATTTTCAGACATGATTGAAAGATTCATTGAGGTGTTTATGGATGACTTTTCTGTATTTGGTGATTCATATTCTAACTGTTTACACCACTTAGCCTTGGTGCTAAAGAGATGCCAAGAAACCAATCTTGTTTTGAACTGGGAAAAATGCCACTTTATAGTTACAGAGGGGGTGGTTCTTGGCTACAAGATCTCAAAAAGAGGCATAGAGGTGGACAAGGCTAAGGTGGAGGTGATTGAAAAGTTAACCCCACCTTGCAATGTCAAAGCAATTAGAAGTTTTCTAGGACATGCTAGCTTCTATAGGAGGTTCATTAGAGACTTCTCCAAGGTTGCCAAACCTTTGAGTAACCTGCTTGTTTCTAATGTACCTTTTGTTTTTGATAAAGAATGTATGCTAGCCTTTGAAGAGCATAAGGACAAGCTTTCCTCTGCACCTATCATAGCACCACCCAACTGGGATCTACCCTTTGAATTGATGTGTGATGCATCTGACTTTGCTGTTGGTGCTGTCCTAGGACAGAGGAGGGACAAATTGGTGCATGTTATTTACTATGCCAGCAAAGTCCTCAATGAGAATCAAAGAAACTATACCATTACAGAGAAGGAATTACTTGCCATTGTCTTTGCTTTTGATAAATTTAGATCATATCTTATTGGCTCCAAAGTAATTGTATTCACTGATCATGCAGCACTCAAATACTTGCTTACCAAACAAGAGTCCAAGCCCAGACTAATAAGGTGGATCCTGCTTCTCCAAGAGTTTGACATTGAAGTTAAAGATAGGAGTGGAGCAGAGAACAAAGTGGCTGACGACCTCTCAAGGATCCCACAAAAAGAAGATGATGCACCCCAAATTGCAGTGAATGAGAGCTTCCCTGATGAGAAGTTGATGATGATCCAAGAAGCTCTTTGGTTTGCGGACATAGCCAATTTCAAGGCTTTTAGGGAACTACCAACCAACATCAACAAACACATGAAGAGGAAGCTAATCAAAGATGCTAAATACTACATTTGGGATGAGCCCTTTTTGTTTAAAAAGTGTGCTGATGGGATCTTGAGAAGGTGTATTTCCCATGAAGAAGGGCAGGAAGTACTTTGGCAATGTCATGGCTCTGCATATGGAGACCATTTTAGTGGGGGAAAGAACTGCAGTTAAGGTGCTACAATGTGGGTTCTATTGGTCAACCATGTTCAAGGATGCAAAGGAATTGGTATGAAGGTGTGATGAATGCCAAAGGGTTGACAATCTACCCAAGAAAAATGAGATGCCACAGAGGTTTATAATAGAGTTAGAATTGTTTGATGTGTGGAGAATTGATTTTATGGGACCTTTCCCATCCTCCTACTCAAACAATTATATATTGGTGGCTGTAGATTATGTTTCAAAATGGGTAGAAGCCATAGCCACAGCAACAAATGACAACAAGATTGTGATGAACTTCTTGAGGAAGAATATCTTCAGTAGATTTGGAGTTCCTAGAGCTCTCATCAGTGATGGAGGATCACACTTCTGCAATAGGCAACTTGAAGCACTCCTCTCTAAATATGGAGTGAAACATAAAGTAGCAACTCCATACCATCCACAGACGAATGGGCAAGCTGAGATCTCAAACAGGGAGCTCAAAAGAATTCTTGAAAAAACTGTTGGAAGCTCAAGAAGGGATTGGTCTAAGAAGCTGGATGATGCATTATGGGCCTACAGGACAGCCTTCAAAACACTCATTGGGATGTCTCCATACCAATTGGTGTTTGGCAAGGCTTGTCACTTACCAGTTGAGCTGGAGCATAGAGCATTCTGGGCTCTAAAAATGCTGAATTTTGATGATCAAGCTGTAGGAAAAAGGAGGCTAATGCAGCTCAATGAGCTGGAGGAATTCAGAGATCAAGCCTATGACAATGCAAAGATTTACAAGGAAAGCACAAAGAGGTGGCATGATCAAAAGATAGCAAGGAGAGAGTTCAAAGAAGGACAAAGAGTGCTGTTGTACAATTCAAGAATTAAGTTTTTCCCAGGGAAGCTTAAGTCTCAACGGTCTGGACCATTCACCATCCTCAAAGTATTACCTTATGGTCATGTAGAGGTCATGGAGGACACAACACAAAAAATATTCACTGTAAATGGCCATAGGCTCAAGCATTACTTGGGGGACTCACTGGATGAGAAGAGAGTGAGCTACCATCTCAGATAAAGAAGGAAGAACATCAAGCTAATGATGCTAAAGAAGCGCTAGTTGGGAGGCACCCCAACACTTTATATCCTTTTGATTTATGGCTTTCGTAGAAGTAGCTTAAAATTTGTTAGTTTAGGTAGTTTAAGTCTCAGTTTAATGTTTTGTTCCATTGCTTTCTAAAGGTAGATTGTAGGTAGTAGATTAGGAAGTTTAAATTTTAGTTTTTGATAGTTAGAAGATCTTTAGTCTATTTTCTTTTTTTTTTTGAAGAGTGCAATTTAATGAATACATTCACTGATGATGAGTAATTGGGCTGAGAACTAGCTAAAAAGCTAAGTTTGGTGTGGCCACCAATCCACTTAATCTAGGCTTACTACCCTTTGAACAAATTAAATTTGAAAGTAAGCCCAGAGATTAAGTTTGGTGTGGCTACCACCATACGAAATCACACCTAGCAAGCCCAATACCATCCAAGTTGAAAGCATTTAATAAATTGGTAAGTGTATGAAAAGTGGTTTTAAATGTATTCGGAAGGGGGTTAGAAGCAAAAGAATGTGAAATGATTAAAGTAATTCACCCTTATGAACACATAAAAAACCCAATGATGAACACAATTTATTATGTGCAAGGGAATTAAGTTTGGTGTCCCAAGGGACACTCATCAGTTGCAATTTCATTCACTCATATTAAAAGAAATGTGGAGGATTCTTTTGTCATTACTAATGGGGTTTGGGTTTTATTTTTCAGGAGGGAGAATGGGGCCCACATGATAGATAGCTCATAAAGCAAAGAAGTCAAAGTGTATTTGCACTTTGAAACTCAACACATGCAGGAAGCAAAGAGGGATAAGGATTGGCGCCTCTTCCCACGCTAGGTGCCACTCCCAAGTGGGAAAACATTCAATTGCTTTCACTTCCCACCATTCAAACCACACTTTCCATCCCTATAAAAACCCCTACCTTTCCCACCTCTTCTCCCACTTCAAAACCCAACTTCACATACGAAAAGAACCCCAAAATTTCCTTCTTTCTTCTCGTTTCTTTCCTCTTTTCTTTACCTTTCTTCTTCTACTTGATTAGGGACAATCAAGTCCTAAGTTTGGTGTTGGAGCAAGACTGTGTTTTACTTTCTCTCTTGCAACTTTCTCCAACTTTCTTTTACACTTCAAACACCCTTTTTTCATTCCAATGGCACCACCAAGAGCTTCATCAACAAAGAAAAAAAAGACCAAGGAACCAACCTTAGGGTCCTCAAGCCACAATGAGCACAAGTTCCTCTCTTCATTCAACCAAAACCAATTTTATGGTTGGGTGAGTGAGAGGCAAATTATTCCAGAAGTTGGGTTCCAATTAGGAAAGAATGAACACCCTGAGATCAACAGGGAAATCAACAACAGAGGGTGGGCACTCTTGTGCAACCCACTAAGAAAAGTGGTGGAAAGCTTGGTTAGAGAGTTCTATGCCAATGCTATGCCTCAGCTAGGGCAACCTTATGGCTATCTTAGCTATATGAGAGGGAAGTCCATCGACTACAGCCCCTCTAACATATATAGGATGCTCATGGTAAGACAAACAAGCTCGACTCGGAGCTATGAAGAAAAGATTAAGCAAGAAGACCAAGGATTTGATGAAATCCTCAATGAGATATGTGTGTTGAATGTGCAATGGATCAACCAATAAGATGGGAGACCCAACCAGCTAAGAAGGGATTGAGCCCCCAAGCTAGAGGGTGGCTGGATTTTGTAAAGATATCTCTCAACCCAACATCCAACATATTTGAAAGGTGAGAATGTGAATGTTGGGGAAATAATAGCCAACAACATCAATAGGGTGCTGAAAGCCACCAAGGATAGCACAAGTTTGGCCTTCTCCAGCATTATCCAAAGACTGTGTGATAAAGCAGGGGTTGAGAAGATTATTGATGAGGTGCTGGTGGAACAAGACAAGCCCATAACTGCCAAGAAGATGGCCAAAGTGGTGGCTGTCAACCCACTTGAGAGGAGAAGGGAGCATAGAGGACATGCTTATGTGCCACAAGGCAACCACAACAAAAAGAAGAGCAACCATACCACTTAGCACTTCAACTACCACCATACCAACAATACCAACAAGTTCCTGAAGGATTTAACTGGGAGCAAGTGCAGGGAGACATACACCAAATGAAAGGAGACATACACCATTTGAGAGAGGATATCAACCAACTCAAGGATAATTAACAACAATAATGGAACCAAGTGAATGAGAACATACAACAACTCCAAGGGAGCTTGGAGCATATGAGGAAGGAGCAGCAAGAACAGTTCGACTGGGGAGAGATGCAAAGCGCACTCAACAAGATAGTGGAGCAGAATAAATGGCAGCAGAAGAACTTCGCTGAGTTTAGGAATCTTTATGATGCCAGAACTATTTTAAGGAGGCAATATGATATCAACACACAAGCGAAGCTGAATCACTTGTGTAATATTGTGGCTACCTTAAACCCTTGATACCCAACGTTCATGCAAGGAATGGAGGAGTTGAGTGCAAGACAAGAGGAAATTCTGGCCAAGCACAAGGAGGATGAAAGAAATTACATGAGGAGGCAAAGATTCTGGCAGCCCAAAGACACAAAGGCACAAGAAGGACCCTCCAAAAAGGATGATGATGACTCCTCCCCTTCCAAAAAGAAAGACAAAGGAAAAGGGCCAATGAACTGAAGTTGCTCAAGGTTGATGAGTTCTATGGTTGACACTCTCAAATTTCTGGATTTCTATTTAGTTTCTTTTAATTTCTATTTAAGAATAAATTGCAACATTAGGATAGTTTATGTTTTACTACTTAGTTTCTTTTGCCTGATGTCTTTTATGAGTCTTTTGAATTACAAGAAAGAAAATGCAATGTTTGTTCAAGTTCATCTACATCAATAAAAGATTAGCTTATTTCCATAAGAGTTGTTGTGAGTTGTTACAAAAACAAGAGCAAAAGAGACTAAGACCAAGTGGAATTATTCAAAAACTAAGAGATAAGGAACTAAGTGTAGAACCTTGAATGAACTGGGAAGAAAATGAGTCATGAAAAGCAACTAGGTTTAGAATGTATGCCAAGTAGAGGCTAAGGGGTGTCCCTTGAATATCTATAGAGCCAAGAAGTAGTAAGCAATAAAGACCCAAGACTCTGAGCATAAACTACTAGGATAGAAAAAAAAAACACTAAAAAGCTTAAAAGAGTTAGAAAACCTAGTAGATGCTTGTGATGAAGATGTGTCAAGAAGAGACCTGGGCAAGTAGATTCTCAGGGGTGTTTCAACACCTAGTACCCTAAAGCCAACTGGTTTGGGAATGCTAATTGAAAGCCTAACTAAAGGGTTGTCTTGAGACAAAACATTTAGAGTCGTGGTCAATAAAAAAGAAAAAGTAAAAAGGAAAGAACAACCGAAAGAGAAAGAAATAACTCTTGCTACTTCAAGGTGACAATCAATGAAAAGGGCCCCTGAAGCTTATACTTGGAAGAACCCTCAAGGATCTAGAAGTTCTTTGTGATATTGAAACAAAAATATTCATGTGTTAAATACTTAGCCCTATCCTTAGTAATGTTTTACATACATTCAAGGTCAAGTCTCAATCCATTTAAGAACTACTCACATTGATTTGCTTGGGACAACCAAAGCTTAAGTTTGGTGTTGTGATGACTTGCATCATCTACCCTTTTTTCTTGCATAAAAAGGACCATAAAAGAGCATAATCTCATTTGATCATTGCAATTCATGCATTATTTGATGAATATTATGGTACATTACTTTGAAATGAGTTTGTGCTGAATTTTAGGTGAAAAAGATATCAAAAAGGGGGAGAAAACAACAAAACAAGCTGGGCGTGTGAAACTGGCGTGCCACTTGAAATAAACGCTACAAGAATGCACTAGCGTAGCATGCCAGGAGCTGAGCGTGGCATGCCAGTACTAAATTCCAGAAAGGATCATCAAGCTCTCTATATAGGCGTGGCATGCTAGGAACTGGACTTGGCACGCCAGTTATAATTTCCAGAGGAGCATGATTGAAGAAATTGCATGGGTGTGGCACGCCAAGAACGGGGCATGGCACGCCAGTGTAATTTTTCAAAGAGCAAGGATGAAGGCCACAAAGGGGGCGTGCCACTTGGTATCGAAGGCGTGGCACGCCAGCTTCAAATTGTCACTTTGGCGTGCCACTTGAAGAGCCAGGCGTAGCACGCCAAGCTGAAAAGAATCACACCAAAGGGGCGTGCCACTTGAGCATCAAGGTGTGGCACGCCAGTACAAGATTCTAGAGAGCAATATTGAAGACCCAAAAGGCTGGGCGTGGCACTTGGTATCGAAGGCGTGGCACGCGAGCTTCAAATTGTCACTTTGGCGTGCCACTTGAAGAGCCAGGCGTGGCACGCCACGCTGGAAAGAGCCACATTGAAGTGGGCGTTCCACTTGAGCATCAAGGCATGGCATGCTAGTACAAATTTCCAGAGAAGAGGTTGAAAGCCAAAAGGGCTGGTGATGAGCAGATTATTTATACCCTTTTTGGCATTGTTTTTACATAGTTTTTAGTATAATTTAGTCACTTTTTATTACATTTTTATTAGTTTTTATTCAAAAATCACATTTCTGAACTTTACTATGAGTTTGTCTATTTTTCTATAATTTCAAGTATTTTCTGGCTGAAATTGATGGACCTGAGCCAAAATATGATTCAGAGGCTGAAAAAGGACTGCAGATGCTGTTGGATTCTGACCCTTCTGCACTCAAAGTGGATTTTCTCTGGAGCTACAGAAGCCCAATTGGCTCGCTCTCAATTGAGTTGGAAAGTAGACATCTTGGGCTTTCCAGCAATATATAATAGTCTATGCTTTGCTCGAGATTGGATGGCCCAAACTGGCGTCCAAAGCCAGCCTAAAACTTTCTGGCGTAAAACGTCAGAACTGGCATAATTCTTGGCGTTAAACGCCCATTTTGGCACCCAGGGTAGCGTTTAACTACAAATTTGGGCATATGCACGTGAAAGCTTGAAAGCTCAGCCCAGACACGCACCAAGTGGGTCCTAGAAGTAGATTTCTGCACTATATGCACTTAATTACTCATTTTCTGTAAACCTAAGTTATTAGTTTAGTATAAAAACTACTTTCAGAGATTCAGTTTACAACTTATGACATTTTTACACTTCATATTGTATCTTCTACGACATGAGTCTCTAAACCCCATAGGTGGGGGTGAGGAGCTCTGTTGTGTTTCAATGGATTAATGCAATTACTACTATTTTCTATTCAATCACGCTTGATTCTATTTTAAGATAGTCATTCGTACTTCAATATAGAGAATATGATGATCCGTGACACTCATCATTAACTTCAACCTATGAACGCGTGCCTGATAACCACTCCCGTTCTATCTGAGCTCAACGTAGTCATTGGGTGACAGCTTGAGTGCGTATCTCTTGGGTTTCTAATCCACGGACCGAGTCCGGAGGTTAGAACCTTCGTGGTATAACCTAGAACTAATTGGCAACATTCCTAGGATCCGGAAACCCTAAACCTTGTCTGTGGTATTCCGAGTAGGATCTGGGAATGGATGACTGTGATGAGCTTCACACCTGTGAAGGTTGGGCGCAGTGACAGTGTGCAAAAGGACAAGGGTCCTATTCCGACGCTAGTGGAAACTGACAGATGATTAGCCGTGCGGTAGCTGTACATGGTATTTTTCATCCGAGACGAGAAATCTGACAGTTGATTAGCCGTGCAGAGATCGTACATGGTAATTTTCATCCGAGAGGATCATAAAGCTTGCCATTGAAGGAAGCCATGCGTGTTTGGAGAAGAAGACAGTAGGAAAGTAGAGATTCAGATGATAGAGCATCTCCGGAACCTCAGCCTGTTTCTCATTACTGAATCACAAGTACTATTTATTTCATGCTATTTATTTTCATAAATACAATCACTCTTATCAATAATCCCTCACTAAGATTTACAAAATAAACATAGCTTGCTTCAAGCCGACAATCTCCATGGGATTGACCTTTACTCACGTAAGGTATTACTTGGACGACCTAGTGCACTTGCTGGTTAGTTGTGCAGAGTTGTGAAAAGTGTAATCATAATTTCGTGCACCAAGTTTTTGGCGCCGTTGCCGGGGATTGTTCGAGTTTGGACAACTCATAGTTTATTTTGTTGCTTAGATTAGGAAAAATTTATCTTTTTGGTTTAGTGTCAGTAAAATTGAGTCTTCTATTATTGTTTTTGGTTAAAATTTTAAAATCTTTATTTTCTTTTTCTAAATTAATTTCAAAAATTTTTAAAACCAATTACCTCATAATTTAGTCTTCTGTTTGAGTTTAGTTTCATGTTTTAAGTTTGGTGTCAATTGCATGATTTTATTTTTCTTTCAATTTTTCAAATTATATGTTCTTAGTTCTTTCTTAATCTTCAAGTTGTTCTTGTTTATTTTCCTTGTTTGATCTTTAATTTTTCTTGTTTTGTGTCTTTTCTTGTTTTTCTTGTGCATTTTCGAATTATTAGTGTCCAAAGTATAAAAATTTTTAAGTTTGGTGTCCTTTGTGTTTTTATTTTCTTAAAAATTTCCAAAATTTGTTCTTGGTGTTCATCTTGATCTTCAAAGTGTTCTTGGTGTTCATCTTGACATTCAAAGTTTTCTTGTTTTCTTTCTTTGTTTTGATCTAAAAATTCTAAGGTTGGTGTCATTTTATTGTTTTTCTCTTTCCTCATTAAATTCAAAAATTCAATAAAATATCTTTTCCTTTATTTGCTCATTACTTTCGAATTCCTTAGGTTGACTTAGTCAAAATTTTTAAAATTTGGTTGTTTCTTGTTAGGCAAGTTAAAATTTAAATTTGAAAATTTTATCTTCTTAAATCTTTCTCAAAACAAATTCTTTTTCAAATTTCTTTTATTATTTTTCGAAAATCTTTTATAAAATTTTTCAAAATCTTTTTTTTATTCATAATTTTCAAATTACTTGTTCTATTTTATTATTTTGATTGAAAAATTATAAGTTTGGTGTTTCCTTGTTGAGAAAGTTTCAATCTTCAAATTTTAAAAACATATCTTTTTCAAATTTTTTCTTTTATTTATTTTTTTTACAAGTATCTTTAATTTTAAGACATATCTTTTTCAAAACTCCCTAACCACTTTCTCTCTCTTCATTTTTTTTCGAAAATCATATCCAAAATTTTTCAAATCCTTTTGATTAATTAATCATTTTAGTATTCTAATTTTTTTATTTTATTTTTTTCTTTTAGTTTTCAAAAATTATATTCTATTTTCCAATTATTTTATTTTATTTTATCTTATTTCTTTTTTAATTTGGTTTATCCTTAATTAAATAAAATAAAACAAAAATATATTTTATTTGCAATTCACATAATCTTCCTTTCTCCATCATGGACCTAAGTGGAAATCAACAGTCCAGAAGGACTCCGGGGTCATATGCTAACCCCACTAATGCTTCCTATGGGAGTAGTATCTGTATACCTCCCATCAGAGCTAGCAGTTCTGAGCTAAATCCTCAGCTCATTATCATGGTGCAGCAAAATTTCCAGTATTCCGGTCTTCCACAGGAAGAACCTACTGAGTTTCTGGCACAGTTCTTACAAATTGCTGACACAGTACGTGATAAGGAAGTAGATCAGGATGTCTACAGATTATTACTGTTTCCATTTGCTGTAAAAGATCAAGCTAAGAGGTTGATTAAACAACCAACCCACAGCAAGTATAAGAACATGAAAACAGTTATCAGACAAATTCCTGAATCAATATTTCCCTCCAAAAAGGATGACACAGCTAAGGCTAGACATCCAAGGCTTTAAACAAGAGGATAATGAATCCCTTTATAATGCCTGGGAGAGGTACAGAGGGATGCTAAGGAAATGCCCTCTAAAATGTTTTCAGAATGGGTGCAGTTAGTCATCTTTTACTTTGGGCTTATAGAAAAGGCCCAAATATCTCTAGATCACTCAGCTGGTGGATCTATACATATGAGAAAGACAATTGAAGAGGCTCAAGAGCTCATCGATACAGTTGCTAGAAATCAATATCTATACTTAAGTAGTGGGTCCTCCATGAAAGAAGAAGCTAAAGCAGTATCCACTGAATGTAGTCCTCAAGAACAAGTTGTTGAACTCAATCAGCAATTGCTTATTATAACAAAACAGTTAGCAGAATTTAAAGAGATGCTGCAAGAAACCAAAGATGCTTATGAGAAAATGGAAAAATATTTGAATCAGACAAGACAGCAGCTATCTAAACAGATAACAGAAGAATACCAAGCTATTCAATTAAGAAGTGGGAAGATATTAAATGTCTCAATTCAAAGCAGCAGAAAGCCAAGAAAAGAACAACTAACAGAAAATGACCAAGCCACTGCTCAAAATCCCTCTAAGGACAGTAAGAGCCCAGAGAGGAATGATTCTGGCATTCAAATGCCAGAAAAGGGCGAAAAATTGGCATTAAACGCCCAAAGAATAGCCAATTCTAGTATTCAAATGCCAGAAAAGGGTGACAACCTGGCGTTAAACGCCCAAAAAGCACCCAATTCTGGCGTTCAAACGCCAATAAGGGATCAGACACCTGCAAGTGCTGATAACAACCCCTTAAGCAGGCTTCTCCAACCAATTCTGTAGGAAATAAACCTGCTGCAAATAAGGTTGAAGAATACAAAGCCAAGATGTGTTATCCTCAGAAACTCCGCCAAGCAGAATAGGATAAACAATTTGCCCGCTTTGCAGACTATCTCAGGACTCTTGAAATAAAGATTCCGTTTGCAGAGGCACTTGAGCAAATACCCTCTTATGCTAAGTTCATGAAAGATATCTTAAGTCATAATAAGGATTAGAGAGAAACTGAAAAAGTTTTTCTCACTGAAGAATGCAGTGCAGTCATTCTGAAAAGCTTACTAGAAAAGCTTAAAGATCCCAGAAGCTTTATGATTCCATGCACATTAGAGAGTGCTTGTACCAAGACAGCTCTATGTGATCTTGGGGTAAGTATCAACCTAACACCTGCATCCACTATCAAAAAGCTTGGTTTGACTGATGAAGTTAAACCAACCCGGATATGCCTTCAACTTGCTGATGGCTCCATTAAGATTTCATCAAGCGTAATTGAGGACATGATTGTCAATGTTGGGCCATTTGCCTTTCCCACTGACTTTGTAGTGTTGAAAATGGAGGAGCACAAGAGTGCAACTCTCATTCTAGGAAGACCATTGACGTCTAAAAAGGGGAGATAACCCTGAGAGTTAATGAGGATGAGTTCAAATTCAATGCTGTCAAAGCTATGCAGCATCCAGACACTTCAAAAGACTGGATGAGCACTGACATTATTGACTCCCCGGTAGAAGAGGTCAATATAATTGAGAGTCTTGAATCAGAGCTAGAGGACATTTTTAAAGTTGTTCAGCCTGATCTGGAGGAACTAGAGAAAACAGAAGAACCTCTAAAAATTCCTCAGGAAGAGGAGAAGCCTCCTAAACCCGAGCTCAAACCACTACCACTATCCCTGAAATATTCATTTCTAGGAGAAGATGACACTTTTCCAGTAATCATAAGCTCTACTTTAGAGCCACAGGAAGAGAAAGCACTAATTCAGGTGCTAACGACACACAAGACAGCTCTTGGGTGGTCCATAAGTGATCTTAAGGGCATTAGCCCAGCCAGATGCATACACAAGATCCTATTGGAGGATGATGCCAAGCCAGTGGTTAAACCACAGAGGTGGCTGAATCCAGCCATGAAGGAGGTGGTGCAGAAAGAGGTCACTAAGTTACTAGAGGCTGGGATTATTTATCCTATTTCTGATAGCCCCTGGGTGAGCCCTGTCCAAGTTTTCCCCAAGAAGGGAGGCATGACAGTGGTTCATAATGAAAAGAATGAACTAGTTCCTACAAGAATAGTTACAGGGTGGCGTATGTGTATTGACTACAGAAGACTCAATACAGCCACCAGAAAGGATCATTTTCCTTTACCATTCATAGACCAGAGGCTAGAGAGACTAGCAGGTCATGAATACTACTGCTTTTTGGATGGCTATTCAGATTACAACCAAATTGCAGTAGATCCTCAGGACCAAGAAAAAATAGCATTTACATGTCCTTCTGGAGTATTTGCCTACAGAAAGATGCCATTTGGTCTGTGCAATGCACCTGCAACCTTTCAGAGGTGCATGCTCTCTATCTTCTTTGATATGGTAGAGAAATTTTTGGAAGTCTTCATGGATGACTTCTTAGTATTTGGAGACTCATTCAGCTCCTGTCTTGACCATCTAGTACTTGTTCTGAAAAGGTGCCAAGAGGCTAACCTGATTTTAAACTGGAAAAAATGTCACTTTATGGTGATTGAAGGAATTGTCCTTGGGCACAAAATTTCAAATAAGGGAATAGAGGTGGATCAAGCTAAGGTAGAGGTAATTGAAAAATTACCACCACCTACCAATGTTAAAGCAATCAGAAGCTTTCTGGGACATGCAAGATTCTATAGGAGGATTATAAAGGATTTTTCAAAATTGCAAAACCTCTGAGCAATCTGCTAGCTACTGACATGCCATTTATCTTTGACACAGAGTGTCTATAGGCATTTGAGACTCTAAAAGCCAAGCTGGTCACAGCATCAGTCATTTCTGCACCAAACTGGACATTACCATTCGTGCTAATGTGTGATGCCAGTGACCACGCCATTGGTGCAGTATTAGAACAGAAGCATAACAAGCTTCTGCACGTCATTTACTATGCTAGCCATTTTTTGAATGACGCACAGAAGAATTACACAACCACAGAAAAGGAGTTGCTTGCAGTGGTTTATGCCATTGACAAATTCAGATCTTATTTAGTGGGATCAAAAGTAATTGTGTAGACTGACCATGCTGCTCTGAAATATCTCCTCACAAAGCAGGATTCAAAACCCAGACTCATAAGATGGGTGTTGCTTCTGCAAGAGTTTGATATAGAAATAAGAGACAGAAAAAGGACAGAGAACCAGGTAGCAGATCACCTATCACGGATAGAACCAGTAGTAGGGGCGTCCCTCCCTCCATTCAGGAATTACCATGGTTTGCAGACATTGCAAACTATAAAGCTGTGAGATTCATACCCAAAGAGTACAGTAAACAACAAATGAAAAAATTGATTTCTGATGCAAAGTACTACTTGTGGGATTAACCATATCTCTTTAAGAGGTGTGCAGACGGAGTAATCTGCAGATGTGTGCCTAGAGAAGAGGCACAGAAGATCCTATGGCATTGCCATGCATCACATATGGAAAACACTTTGGAGGTGAGCGAACAGCCACAAAGGTTCTCCAATGTGGTTTCTACTGGCCTACTTTCTATAGAGACTCCCGAGAGTTTGTACGTAACTGTGATAGTTACCAGAGAGCTGGTAATCTGCCTCACAGTTATGCCATGCCTCAGCAAGAGATCCTAGAGATTGAGCTGTTTGATGTATGGGGTATTGACTTCATGGGGCCTTTCCCACCATCATATTCAAATACTTATATTATGGTGGCAGTGGACTATGTATCTAAATGGGTAGAGGCAATTGCAACACCCACTAATGATACTATGACAGTGATGAAATTTCTCCAGAAGCATATCTTCAGTAGGTTTGGTGTCCCTAGGATACTGATCAGTGATGGAGGTACTCATTTCTGCAAGAAACAGCTTGACTTTGCTCTGGTCCGATATGAAATTAACCATAAAGTGGCAACTCCATATCATCCACAGACAAATGGACAAGCTGAAGTCTCGAATAGAGAACTAAAATGAATCCTGGAAAGGACTGTAAGTACACGTAGAAGGGATTGGGCAAGAAGTCTGGATGATGCTCTATGGGCATACAGAACAGCATTCAAGACTCCTATAGGAACCTCTCCATACCAGCTTGTGTATGGAAAAGCTTGTCATCTGCTAGTGGAACTAGAACACAAGGCCTACTGGGCAACCAGGTTCCTAAACCTTGATGCTAAGGTAGCTGGAGAGAAAAGATTACTCCAGTTGAATGAGCTCGTGGAGTTCAGACTTAATGCTTTCGAAAATGCTAAAATTTATAAAGAGAAAGCAAAAAAGTGGCATGACAAAAGGCTGTCATCTAGATTCTTTGAGAAAGGACAGAAGGTCTTGCTGTTTAACTCTAGGCTCAGATTGTTCCCTGGGAAATTGAAATCCCGGTGGAGGGGACCGTATATGATTACAAGTGTGTCACCATATGGCTACGTAGAGCTTCAAGATATTGATTCTGACAAAAAGTTCTTTGTTAATGGAAAGAGAATCAAACATTATCTTGAAGGTGATGTTGAGCAAGAATGCTCAAAATTGAGACTAAATGAAAAAGCTCAGTAAAAGTCCAGCTAAAGATAGTAAAGAAGCGCTTACTGGGAGGCAACCCAGCCATTATCAAAATTTAGATGTTTATAACAATTATATAAGTCCATTTAATTTTGTTGTTTGTGTTTATTAATGCTTTTCAGTGAACAAGTCAAGGATATGAAGGTTCAAATCATAAAGCAGAGGAATCACAGAGAAAAAGGGCTCACTGGCATTAAAACGCCAGTAAAGAGGAAATTTGGGCGTTAAACGCCATAATGGCAACCATTCTGGGCGTTTAACGCCATTAAAGGTATCATTCTGGGCGTTAAACACCAAAATGGGCAGTATTTTGGGCGTTTAACGCCAGAATTGGCAGCATTCTGGGCGTTCAGAAAAACACGCAGTAAAGAAGGATTTCTAGAGTTTAACGCCATCCAAGGTACCTAGCTGGGCGTTTAACGCCAGAACAGCTAGGGGAGAGGTAATTTAGTTTCCAATTCAATTTTTTTGAATTTTCATGTTTTAAATCAAAATTTTCTGCATCCAAACATTACAAACATTAATTTTTTAATTTCAATTCACAAAAATTTATAATCTTATAAATTCATTTTAATTCTTTTTGAATTCTTTTCAATTCCTTTTCAAAAACTCATTCATATTTCCAATTTATTTTCAAATCTTTTTAACTCATTCATATTATCTCTTATTTCTTAGATGCATAAACAAAAATTCAGATCTAACCTCATCATATCTTTTTCATATCTCTTAAATTTTGAAAATAATCTTCTCTTTTTCATATCATGTTTATCTTTTATCAATCATATCTTTCAAATTATATCTTTTTCTAAAAATTTCGAACCCCTTCCCTCCCTCCCCTTTATTTATAAATTCGGCTACCCCCCTTCACTCCATCATTCGAATCCTTATCTCCCTCTATTCATCTTCTTTCTTTTTATTTTGCTTGAGGACAAGCAAATCTCTAAGTTTGGTGTGATCTTCGTGATCCTTAAGATAAAACAAACCAATCTCATGGCACCCAAAGGAAGACAAACCGCTTCAAAAGAGAAGAAAGAAAGCAATCCAAAATCACGTTGGATGTATGAGAACTTCTTCACCAAAGAACACACAGACCATTATTTCAAAATTGTGTACAGAAGATCAGTGATCCCGGAAGTTAGGTTCAATCTGAAAGAAGATGAATACCCGGAGATCCAAGAGCAGATTCAAAACTTGGGCTGGGAAGTCCTGGCTAATCCTGAGATACATGATGGAAGAAATATGGTCCAGGAATTTTATGCAAATTTATGGATGACAGAAAAGCAAAGATTAGAGGGAACTGCTTTCTACTCCTTTCGAACTATGGTCAGAGGGAAGGTTATTTACTTCCACTTTGACAAAGTGAGAGAGGTTCTTAAACTTCCTCAACTACAAGATGATCCAGAGTCCTTTAACAGGAGAATGGCCAAGGATAAAAGGCTAGATCAAGTTCTAGAGGACATATGCATCCCTGAAACCAAGTGGATTGCCAATTCAAAAGGTGTCCCAAACCAGTTAAAGAGAGGAGATCTCAAACCAGTTACTAGAGGGTGGCTGGATTTCATTGGGCGTTCTGTACTCCCAACCAGCAACTGATCTGAAGTCACTGTCAAAAGGGCAGTGATGATTCATTGTATTATGCTGGGGAAGGAGGTAGAGATTCATCAGCTGATCCCTGTTGACATTTACATGTTTGCAAACAAGGAATCCACTGAGGTCAAATTGGCCTACCCAAGCTTGATTAGTCTGTTATGCAAAGATGCGGGGGGTACAGATGGGTGTGGATGAATATATCACAGTTGAACGCCCAATCACCAAAAAAGTGATGGATAGACCTCAATTTCAAGATAACCTCATCAAGAGGGGGCCGCATGAGCTCCTCCCAGAAATTCCTCAATTTGACTATTGGGCCCGCTTAGAAGCATCTATCACCAAGATGCAAGAAGCTGTGAATCAACTCAAAGAAGAGCAGCAGAATCAAAACAGCATGCTCTGTAAAATGCTCATAGAACAAGAGAAACAAGGGCGTGAAATACAGAAGCTAAAGCGTCAGAAGCTATCCCTTGAAGAGTTAGACGTCCCACAAATTGAAGGAGCACCTACCCCTCAAAATCAAGGTTGTTGAGTCCTAACTCTGTGATAACTTTTATTATTAGAAACCTATTTTAAGAGTTATATAAGCATTAGTATTAGAGTCATTTATTTTTATGTCTTTAATTTCCTTTCTTCTATTATTATTTGTCTGCTTTTATGTTTATTTTATGTCTTATTTTTATTCCATGATCAATAAAGTTTAGAGTCTATGTCTTGAAGCTATGAATGATTCCATGAATACTTCACCTCTCTTAAATGAATAATATTTTTTTTATTTGCAAAAGAACAAGAAGTACATAATTTCAAAAATTATCTTGAAAATAGTTTAATTATTTTGATGTGGTGGCAATACTTTTTGTTTTCTGAATGAATGCTTGAACAGTGCATATTTTTTTTAGTGAAGTTTATGAATGTTAAAATTGTTGGCTCTTGAAAGAATAATGAAAAAGGAGACATGTTATTGATAACCTGAAAAATCATAAAATTGATTTTTGAAGCAAGAAAAAACAGTGAAAAACACAAAGCTTGCAGAAAAAAAAGGGGCAAAAAATAAAAGAAAAAGAAAAAACAAGCAGAAAAATCCAGTAACTTGTTAAACCAAAAGGCAAGGGTACAAAGGATCCAAGGCTTTGAGCATTAATGGATAGGAGGGCCCAAAGGAATAAAATCCTGGCCTTAGTGACTAAACCAAGCTGTCCCTAACCATGTGCTTGTGGCGTGAAGGTGTCAAGTGAAAAGCTTGAGAATGAGCGGTTAAAGCCGTGGTCCAAAGCAAAAAGAGTGTGCTAAGAGCTCTGGGCACCTCTAACTGGGGACTCTAGCAAAGCTGAGTCACAATCTGAAAAGGTTCACCCAGTTATGTGTCTGTGGCATTTATGTATCCGGTGGTAATACTGGAAAATAAAATGCTTAGGGTCACGGCCAAGACTCATAAAGTAGCTGTGTTCAAGAATCAACATACCGAACAAAGAGAATCAATAACACTATCTGAATTCTAAGTTCCTATGGATGCCAATCATTCTGAACTTCAAAAGATAAAGTGGGATGCCAAAACTATTCAGAAGCAAAAGACCACTAGCCTCGCTCATCTAATTGAAACTAATTTTCATTGATATTTTTGAAACTTATTGTATATTCTCTTCTTTTTTATCCTATTTTGTTTTTGGTTGCTTGGGGATAAGAAACAATTTAAGTTTGGTGTTGTGATAAGCGGATTATTTATACCCTTTTTGGCATTGCTTTTACATAGTTTTTAGTATGATTTAGTCACTTTTTATTACATTTTTATTAGTTTTTATTCAAAAATCACATTTCTAGACTTTACTATGAGTTTGTGTGTTTTTTATAATTTCAGGTATTTTCTGTCTGAAATTGAGGGACCTGAGCAAAAATCTGATTTAGAGGCTGAAAAAGGACTGCAGATGCTGTTGGACTCTGACCCTCCTGCACTCAAAGTGGATTTTCTGGAATTACCGAAGCCCAATTGGCGCACTCTCAACTGCGTTGGAAAGTAGACATCTTGGGCTTTCCATCAATATATAATAGTCTATTCTTTGCTCGAGATTTGATGGCCCAAACTGGCATCCAAAACCAGCCTAAAACTTTCTGGCGTAAAACGCCAGAACTGGCATAATTCTTGGCGTTAAACGCCCATTTTGGCACCCAGGGTGGCGTTTAACTCCAACTTTGGGCATATACATGTGAAAGCTTGAAAGTTCAGCCCAGACCCGCACCAAGTGGGTCCCGGAATTGGATTTCTGCACTATCTGCACTTAGTTACTCATTTTCTGTAAACCTAAGTTACTAGTTTAGTATAAAAACTACTTTCAGAGATTCAGTTTATAACTTATGACATTTTTACACTTCATATTGTATCTTCTACGGCATGAGTCTCTAAACCCCATAGGTGGGGGTGAGGAGCTCTGCTGTGTTTCATTGGATTAATGCAATTACTACTGTTTTCTATTCAATTACGCTTGATTCTATTCTAAGATACTCATTCGTACTTCAATATAGAGAATATGATGATCCGTGACACTCATCATTATCCTCAACCTATGAACGCGTGCCTGACAACCACTCCCGTTCTATCTGAGCTCAACGCAGTAATTGGGCGACAGCTTGAGTACGTATCCCTTGGGTTTCTAATCCACGGACCGAGTCCGGAGGTTAGAACCTTCGTGGTATAAGCTAGAACTAATTGGCAGCATTCTTGGGATCCGAAAAGTCTAAACCTTGTCTGTGGTATTCCGAGTAGGATCTGGGAAGGGATGACTGTGACGAGATTCAAACCTGCGAAGGTTGGGCGCAGTGACAGTGTACAAAAGGACAAGGGTCCTATTCCGACGCTAGTAGAAATTGACAGATGATTAGCCGTGCGGTAGCTATACATGGTATTTTTCATCCGAGACAAGAAATTCGATAGTTGATTAGCCGTGCAGAGATCGTACATGGTATTTTTTATCCGAGAGGATCATAAAGCTTGCCATTGAAGGAAGCCATGCGTGTTTGGAGAAGAAGACAGTAGGAAAGCAGAGATTTAGATGACAGAGCATCTACGGAACCTCAGCCTATTTCTCATTACTGAATCACAAGTACTATTTATTTCATGCTATTTATTTTCATAAATACAATCACTCTTATCATTAATCCCATGACTAAGATTTACAAAATAACCATAGATTGCTTCAAGCCGACAATCTCTGTGGGATCGACCCTTACTCATGTGAGGTATTACTTGGACGACCCAGTGCACTCGCTGGTTAGTTGTGCGGAGTTGTGAAAAGTGTAATCACAATTTCGTGCACCAGCTGGGCGTGCCACTTAATGTCGAAGGCGTGGTATGCCAAGCTCTCATCCTCACTTAGGCGTTCCACTTGAGCATCCATGCGTGGCACACCAATAATAAAAAGGGGACAAAGTAAAGACTGGGCATGCCACTTGGTGTTGAAGGCATGGCACGCCAGCTCCACATCCTTACTTAGGCGTGCCACTTGAGCATCCAGGCGTGGCATGCCAATGGTAAAAAGGGCCAAAGCAAAGACTGGGCGTGCCACTTGGTGTCGAAGGCATGACACGCCAGCTCCATATTCTCACTTAGGCGTGCCACTTGAGGACCCAGGCATGGCACGCTAGCTACTGGATCAAAGAAGAATGCTGGGCGTGGCATGCCAGGACCTGGGCGTGCCACGCTAGTTCAACTTTCCAGAGAGGAAGATCAAGCACCCACAATGGGGGTGGCACGCCAGACCCTGGGCATGCCACGCTAGTTTAACTTTCCAGAGAAGAATGGGAGAAGGAAAAAGCCTAGGCGTGCCACTTGGGTTCGAAGCCGTGGCACGCCAGGCTAACACCAACACTTAAGAAGACCCTGGGCGTGCCACTTAGGATCGAAGGCGTGGCACGCCAAGGTTGCCAAGGAAGAAGGGCGTGCCACTTGAAGAGCTTGGCGTGGTGCGCCAAGTCAAATTGGAGGCTAGGCGTGGCACGCCACTGAAGCGCCAGTCAAACGCCAGCTGGAAGGTCACGTTTATTGAATTTCTTTTCCCTCCAAATTGTATTTTTTTTTCTCTTTTGTATTTTCTTTATTCTAGTATTAGGAGTAGTATAAATAACCCCTAAAAGTACTAAGAAAGGGGTTAAGCAGTTGAGCTATTAGTTGAAGCATAGTTAGATTTACTTTTACACTCTATCATCTCTTCCATCTCTTGTACTTTTCTTTGAGCTATGAGTAGCTGAATTTCCTCTCATTGAGAGAGGGAGCTCTGTTGTACTTGATGGATTAATGATAATGAATTTTTTTCTCTTCATCTTCTCTTTGATTTGCTAGAAAGAATTTCGTTCTTCATGTTTAGTGTTCAATCATCTTGGAAAAGAGGTTGATTGCAAAATGGGTTTCATGGGAACCTTAGAAAAGGAAACATGAAACTATGCTAGAAATTCCTTCTCACGTGTAGAATCTGGGTTTTGGTGTTTGGATATGGTGATATATAATCTTCCCTCTACTTGGACCTATGATGATGTGTGGTATAATCAGGGACCAAGCATATCTCTCTTCATGAGCAATTAGACCAAGGAATTGGCTATTGATCAAGATTTGAGAGATTGAGTCACCAAGGGATTGGGACTCAGTCAATCATGATTGCCAAGAGGTCAATGAGTTGCTTGATTGAAGATGAGATGAATTAGATTTAATCCAAAGAGAACAACATCTCCTGATCTCAATGAATTCCCCTTATTCTTATCTCCCACTTTCTTTATAGCTTTCTTTATATTCTGCAAATCCCCATTCCCATTTACTTTTGAGTCATTTCTGTTTATGCACTTTACATTATTGTCATTTCTTTTTTGCATTTTACTGCTTTTCTTTACTTTCAATCCATTTATGTTTCTGCCCATTTATAATTCTGCAATCACAATCTATCTTGCTTAGCTTAACTAATTCACCAATTGATTAAAATTGCTCAAATCTACCAATCTCTGTGGATACGATCCCACTCCACTGTGGGTTATTACTTGATGATAATTTTGGTGCACTTGCCAAAAGAATGGATTCATCATTTTTTACATGGGGAGTGAAATCTGGTCATCAAGCTCCAATATAACAAGTTTTGACCTTCAATTGATTTCTCACCAACAATATTCAATCTAAATCACATTTATCACTATAGTTAATCCCAAAACTCAAAATCTCAATAATTTTCCAAGATGGTTAGGGTTCTTACCTTGCCCATAGCTTAAGTGAGCCACATCCAACAAAACCAGCAAACTAATTCGAACCTAAACACTGAAATTAAACAATTTTCAACATAATTGCTCATTAATTCGAAATTTAGGGAGGAGGAAATTGGAACACAGAAGTGGTTTCCTTACCTAATCAACGACAGGGCTTTGTAGAGCTCGACGTTGCGGTCGTATGACCGTAAACGGTGCGGCGATCGGAGCTTGGAGTTGGAAGATATGTGAAATTTAGTGGAGGATTAGGTTATTTCTCAAGTTCTTCCCTCCATGAACATGCTTCAGTGTTCTTGCCCCAATGCTGAGCATCTCCCTTACCATGCGTTACTATTTCCACAGACTGTACTTTGGGGACACATTGCGTTTGTAAGAGCTCCTCCACGTCTCGAAATCACTCATCAGCCATAGGACAGGCATGTATCATATGCATTTATGTGTTTGTTTGGTATGTTTTAGTTGAAATTCCTTACTGATTGCATAAACTACTTGCTATCTGTTTATCTGCTGTATGTGCTTTATACCTGTGATTTTCTTGCATGTAATAATTGTGTTTGCAACAATTAATTCCAGTGGAAGTTAGGAGGTTCAAAGGAGTTGGAAAAGGGAGTATTAGTTAGTACGAAGATCACTATTTAGTGACCTAATTTACTTTTGGTTTAGTTATGTTATAATGTTTATATGTAGATACTTATTTTCTCCACTACTTATATATATGTTGTATTATTCTTCTTAGAGGTTATTTTGGAGAAACAGATTCTGTAAACTCTGTATTTTGGGCTCTTTTGGGAATTCTCATGTATATATGTATATATGTTTATGTACTCTGGTTGGTTTCTCTTCACGAGCCAAGTCATAAGTTTAGTTATCTGTATCCTGGAACTCTCCTCTTATGTTAGATATATCCAAGTGTCGCTTTAATCTTATCCTAGTCCAGTTTCACTATCGTTGACGTGAGTGTTGCACCTTTTTGATCTAACGCTTTTGCTTAAACTTTTCTTCAAAGGCTCCTAGATAAAACTTCTTTTCAACTATATTTATGTATATAATTTTACTTTTAGAAGTGGTAATACCTCATCACCTCTGTCTTATGACTTAAACATAAGATTTAATGTGGTAGGGTGTTACATCCTTCGTATATTGAGTAGCGTATCGCTGGAGCTTGGGTCACGTCTCTCCTCAGCGCCAGTACTGAGACTGGGGCTCGCGTCCTGCGTCCGCCGTTGTAGCATCTCAGCCCGTTAAAGCCGTGACCGTTGAATGGGTCGCCCTCTTTGCTGATACAGCACCTAACACCTTCTGTCATCGACCATCTACCGTAGGTTAGTGGATTAATTTTTTAATGTGATGATAACTGTTACACTTGCAACTAGTTGTACATGCAATGAATCTTACCGAGTTGTTTGATTGGTTATAGTGAAGAACTCCATTGTTGCAATTTCAATGAATTGGAACGTGTAGAACAAGTTGTTGTTGTAGATGTTTGCAATTGATTTTATCTTAGCGTGGGAAGTTTCACAAAAGTTGGTTTAAATAGCATAGTATTTTTCGGTCACTATGTGGTCTTTTGCATGTAACGTCACGTAAATTAGTTGACCATTATAGATCTCTAGTTGACACAAATTAGATGGTTACTTTACCATGTACCCGTATAGTTTGTTTCCATTCTAGGGAATACTATTTGGTTTTACTAAGTTGTTAGCTTTTTTGAATCAGGTGCTATTTGATGCGTGTCTTCATTTTAAGCAACTCAGCTCGGTCTCTGAGACCTTTTAAAGATTTGTTGAAGTAAAGAAAATGTATGTATGGTCCTCAAGTCAAGCTCCAGACTCAATAAGTCAATCAATTAAAAATAAGTTTGCTTTTGTCTTTGATGATAATTCAATGTAAACATGATAAGATACCGTACAAATCGGATAATTATTTTACTATGCGTATGGTTGGTTTTCATTCTAGTGACTCCTAGTTGGTTTTACTATATTGTTAGCTTGTTTGAATCAGGTGCTGCTAGATGCGTATCTTATTTTTAAGTAAGCATATGTATATATTATATTGTTCTCAAGGCAGGCTCCGGACTCAAATATTCATTTCTGATTTGACATGAAACAGATGGTTACTTTACTATCTATCCGGATGGTTCATTTTCATTGTAGAGATTGCTATTTGGGTTTACTATGTTGTTTGCTTGTTTGAATTAGCTGCTATTTGATGTGTGTCTTGTTTTTAAGCAACTTAGCTCAGTCTCTGAGACCTTTTAAAGATTTGATAAAGTAAAGAAAATGTATATATGGTCCTCAAGTCAAGCTCCAGACTCAAATAGTCAATCTTTATTTTATATAAAATTGATGGTTACTTTACTATGTAGCCGGGTGGCTGATTTTCATTATAGTGATTGCTATTTGGGTTTCCTATGTTGTTGCATTGTTTGAATCTAATTCTATTTGCTGATTATTTTGTTTATAATTGATTGGTCGGTCTCTAAGACCCTTTAAAGCTTTGCTTAAGGCAGCCTCTGTCTATATGGGCCTTAGCTTGGGATGCAAACTTGTTACTTTTTCATGGCAAACAGGAATGTTGGACTGTTGTTGGGTTTTATATTTGATTACAAGTGCTGATGGTCTGTTGTGATGCAATCTGCACTAGTTGATTTCTTGAGGCAATCTAAATTGAGTTGATTTTAGTATAGTAGTGTTCTACAATGGGCTGAATGTTGATAGTAACAACATTTGCGACAGTGGTTCTCGCTTTGATCAATTAATTATTTCTTTAGAAATTGGTTGTGACTATTATTTGAGTCGATCATGTTCTCATTTTTTCATGCTTGATTTAGTTGATTTTTTTTCTCTAGAAACATATTCAATCTTGCAAGTGTGAACCGGTGTTCAGTGTTTAGTTTATGCACATGAGTTGTTGATTGATTCTTTTTGGTTTTTCCTAGTAATGTTGGATAGGGTCAAAAGTAGCAATGGTAATGTTTATGAAGTTTAAATGTCATCCTATTATAATGCGCTTTACATGGTTGTAAACAAAATAGATTATTGCATTGGATTACGGAGAACCTGTTGCATTATTCACTATTCACGGTGTTCCAACCGACTAGAATTTACAGTCCATACAAAAATTCAGATGGAAAAAAAGGTAACACATTATTTACAGCATGAAACAAACGTTGTTGGAATTGCTTCTAACGTGATTTTTTATGTTCGACAGAAATTAGTTGAGACGAATTGCTCACCTTGCTACATGAGCAATTTGTTTTCCCACTTAGAACAACATAACAAGAATGCGAAGTTGGCTGAGATCGAGGCTATCAGATTTGTTTTCCTGAGGCGGATACCATACTGGCATGTGAAGCAGAGCATCATGCTTCAACTTGCAAGAGCATATGATGTGGATACAAACACACTGAGGGTGAACGTAGGGGACATCCATATTACTGTCGAGTTGATCAGTAAGGTACTGGGCATACCTTCTGGAGGTCAATAGCAGTTCTTTATCATGCGACAGCTATTGTGCATGTCTTTTTTGGGTTTGACTATGCAATAAGTAATTGATTATTCTACCATGTTTCATTAATGTAGGGGACAACATCTCTGAACTGAACAAGAAGAATGCATCCCATGTTGCAATTAAGAGACAATTCCAAAAGAAAATAACCACACAACTCTGGGACTTCATCTATGGTTGTCCAATGGAGACCGAGGAACACCAGATGGCTTTTAGACGACACTTTATCCTAATGGTGTTAAAAATGTTCCTTTGCCCAAAAAGCCAACAAACTATCTCCCCATGGCACATCCCACCGATACTGGATGTCTCAAACCCCAGAAGATTTGGTTGGCCATATAAAATATTAAAGTGGTTGTAAGAGGTGATAAAAAAAATTCCAAACCGAGAACCATGAAACATGCAGTGGATGGATGTTTGTCTTGCTGGTATGGCAAATAGTTTACATAATTTTTTCCTGAACATACGACTTATGTTACAAGTCTTAAGCTGTGAACTTCTTTTATCCAGGTATTGTTCTTTCAACGCCTGAAGTATGGTCCGTTAGATACATGTCAAGCACCAGAGCCATGGGTTGCTGCATGAACTGCTGACAAACTTGATAACAAGGACAACAATGTTATCTCCCAGGTACTATCCATAACGATTTCACGGTTAGATTGAACTTGAATACAAATGGTATTTGTATTCAACCTAGGTACTATCCAAACCTAGGTTGATCCAATGGGTGTTGCTATTGCAAGAATTTGACCTAGAAATCGAAGATAGGAGTGGTTCGCAAAACCTAGTGGCGGACTACTTGAGTCACCTTGAGCACACAAAGGGCGATCCCATTCCTATTAATGATACATTTCCCCTTGAGGGCTTGCTAGCAATATCCGAGGTGATCCCTTGGTATGTACCTATTGCCAATTACTTGGTTGCTCGAACCTTTTCTCCTAATTTTTCTCAACATCAAAAGGATAAGCTCAAAAGTGAATCCAAATATTATGTATGGGATGACCCATTGGTTTGGGAAATCGTGATTCACACTTTTCACATCTTCGCACAACTAACCAGCAAGTGCACTGGGTCGTCCAAGTAATAAACCTTACATGAGTAAGGGTCGATCCCACGGAGATTGTCGTCTTGAAGCATGCTATGGTCATCCTTGTAAATCTCAGTCAGGCGGATTCAAATGATTATGAGGTTTTGATAATTAAAAGATAAACAAAACATAAAATAAAATAAAGTTACTTATGTAATTCATTGGTAGGAATTTCAGATAAGCGTTTGGAGATGCTTTGTTGCTTCTGAACCTCAGCTTTCCTATTGCCTTCTTCCAACCATGCGTGCTCCCTTCCATGGCAAGCTGTAGGATCCTCTCAATGAAAATGGTCCTCTACGGTTTCTGCACGTCTAATCAACTATCAGATTTCTCGTCTCGGATGAAAAATACCAGGCACAGCTACCGCATGGCTAATCATCTATCAGTTCCCGCTAGCGTCGGAATAGGATCCATTGATCCTTTTGTATACTGTTACTATGCCCAACATTCACAGGTTTGAAGCTCGTCAGAGTCATCACTTCCCAGATCCTACTTGTAATACCACAGACAAGGTTTAGACTTTCCGGATCCCAAGAATGCTGCCAATTGGTTCTAGCCTATACCATGAAGATACTAAACTCACGGACTCGGTCCGTGTATTAGATACCCAAGAGAATATACTCCGGCTGTTGTCCAATGATTACGTTGAACATCATGTAGACTGCTTGTGGTTGTCAAGCACGTGGATCTTGGCTAAGCGAGTGATGAGCGGATAATTTGTACGCTTTTTGGCATTGTTTTTAGTATGTTTTTAGTAGGATCTAGTTACTTTTAGTGATGTTTTCATTAGTTTTTATGTTAAATTCACATTTCTGGACTTTACTATGAGTTTGTGTGTTTTTCTGTGATTTCAAGTATTTTCTGGCTGAAATTGAGGGACTTGAGCAAAAATCATATTCAGAGGTTGAAGAAGGACTGTTGATATTGTTGGATTCTGACCTCCCTGCACTCAAAGTGGATTTTCTGGAGCTACAGAACTCAAAATGGCGCGCTTCCAATTGTGTTGGAAAGTAGACATCCAGAGATTTCCAGCAATGTATAATAGTCCATACTTTGGCCGAGTTTAGATGACGTAAAAGGGCGTTGAACGCCAGTTCTATGCTGCTGTCTGGAGTTAAACGCCAGAAACAAGTCACAAACCAGAGTTGAACGCCAGAAATACGTTACAACCTGGCGTTCAACTCCAGAAAGAGCCTCTGCACGTGTAACATTCAAGCTCAGCCCAAGCACACACCAAGTGGGCCCTGGAAGTGGATTTATACATCAATTACTTACTTTTGTAAACCCTAGTAACTAGTTTAGTATAAATAGAACTTTTTACTATTGTATTAGACATCCTGGATTGTATTTCTGATCCTGTGATCACGTTTTAGGGGCTGGCCATTCAGCCATGCCTGGACCTTTCACTTATATATTTTCAACGGTAGAGTTTCTACACTCCATAGATTAAGGTGTGGAGCTCTGCTGTTCCTCAAAGATTAATGCAAAGTACTATTGTTTTCTATTCAATTCATCTTATTTCGCTTCTAAGATATTCACTCGCTCTTCAACCTGAATGTGATGAACGTGACAATCATCATCATTCCCTATGAACGCGTGCCTGACAACCACTTCCATTCTACCTTCGACTGAATGAGTATCTCTTAGATCTCTTAATCAGAATCTTCGTGGTGTAAGCTAGAATGATGGTGGCATTCAAGAGAATCCGGAAAGTCTAAACCTTGTCTGTGGTATTCCGAGTAGGATTCAATGATTGAATGACTGTGACGAGTTTCAAACTCGCGAGTGCTGGGCGTAGTGACAGACGCAAAAGGAGGGTGAATCCTAGTCCAGCATGATCGGGAACCTCAGATGATTAGCCGTGCCGTGACAGGGCATCTTGGACCATTTTTACAAGAGGAGGGGATGTAGCCACTGACAACGGTGATGCCCTTGCATAAAGCCATCCATAGAAAGGAGTAAGACTGATTGGATGAAGACAGCAGGAAAGCAGAGGTTCAGAGGAACAAATGCATCTCTATACGCTTATCTGAAATTCTCACCAAGGAATTACATAAGTATTTCTATCCTTCTTTACTTATTTTCGAAAACCCCATTACTATTTTATATCCGCCTGACTGAGATTTACAAGGTAACCATAGCTTGCTTCATACCAACAATCTCCGTGGGATTCGACCCTTACTCACGTAAGGTATTACTTGGACGACCCAGTGCACTTACTGGTTAGTTATGCGAAGTTGTGAAGATATATTTAGACCATGGTTCTGTGCATCCATTTTTGGTGCCATCGCCAGGGAATCAATTTCGAACAATAATTCACAACCTGAGTAACAATTTCGCATACCAAGTTTTTGGCGCCGTTGCCGGGGATTGTTCGAGTTTGGACAACTGACGGTTCATCTTGTTGCTCAGATTAGGTAACTTTCTTTCTGTTTTATTTTCAAAAAGTTTTCAAAAAAAAAAAATTTTCAAAAATTTCTCCTTTGTTTTCGAAAAAATTTAAAAAAAAAAGTTTTCAAAAATATATTTTTCTTCAGAATTTTTAAGAATGAATTCTAGTGTTTCATGAAGCATGTGAAGCCTGGCTGGCTGTAAAGCTATATCTAAATTCATTTGGACTGAGGCTTCCAATTTGTTATCAAGAGCAAGCTAGTTGTTGCTAATCCACCTGCTGCTGTTCCTGATTTACATACTAAAGCTTGGCTGGCTATTAAGCCATGTCTAACCCTTTGATTGGAGCTTTAGACTAAAGAGCATAAGATTCCTGGAATTCATATTAAAAATTTTAGAATCCTTATTTTTATTTTTCATAATAATTTTCGAAAAAAATATACTTGCATTCATTCATTGTTTTGATCCATAACTTTCATGCATTGCATCATTTTTCTTGTTTTTCTCTCTCATCATAAAAATTCAAAAATAAAAAAAAATATCTTTCCCTTTTTCTCTCTTAAAATTTTGAAAATTAGATTTGACTTTTTCAAAAATTTTTTATGAGTCAAATCAAATTTTCAATTTAAAAAATCCTATCTTTTTCAAAATCTTTTTCAAAAATCAAATCTTTTTTATTTTTCTTAGTTATTTTCGAAAATTACAAAAATATTTTTCAAAAATCTTTTCTTAATCTTATCTCATAATTTTCGAAAATAACATCATCAATTAATGTTTTGATTCAAAAATTTCAAGTTTGTTACTTGCTTGTTAAGAAAGATTCAAACTTTGAGTTCTAGAATCATATCTTGTGATTTCTTGTGAATCAAGTCATTAATTGTGATTTTAAAAATCAAATCTTTTTCAAAAACTAATTTCAATCATATCTTTTCAAAAATATCTTCTCATCTTACCTTTTTCAAAAATTTGATTTCAAAATTAATTTTCAAAATTTGTTTCAACTAACTAACTAACTTTTTGTTTGTTTCTTACCTTTTTCAAAACTACCTAACTAACTCTCTCTCTCTAATTTTCGAAAATATCTTTCCTCTTTTTCAAAATTTCTTTTTAATTAGACTAATTATTTTATTTTTTATTTGAATTTTCGAAAAACTACTAACCTTTTTCAAAAACTATTTTCGAAAATCACTAACCCTTTTTCAAAAATAATTTTCGAAAATTCTTCTCCCTCATCTTATTCTATTTATTTATTCATCTACTAACATCTCTTTCTCACATCACTCACCAAATTCGTACCCCCTCTTCTATCTGTGTTCGAATTTTTTTTCTTCTTCTCTTCTTCTACTAACAATAAGGAACCTCTTTACTGTGACATAGAGGATTCCTCTTCTTTTCTTGTTCTCTCCTCTTTCTTATGAGCAGGGACAAAGAAAAAGGCATTCTTGTTGAAGCTGATCCAGAACCTGAAAGGACTCTGAAGAGAAT
>NC_029785.2:76548520-76551169 GCF_000816755.2 Arachis ipaensis
TCTCAGAGTCTGAATGGAGTGCAAGCTGCATCCAACAGTACTCAAGAGGCTTCTTATGAAGAAGAAGCTTATGATCCTGAAAACCCTGCAATAGCATAGGTGAATTACTTAGGTGAACCTTATGGAAACACCTATAATCCATCATGGAGAAATCATCCAAATCTCTCATGGAAGGATCAAAGGCCTCAACAAGGTTTTAATAATGGTGGAAGAAACAGGTTTAACAATAATAAACCCTTTCCATCATCCACTCAGCAACAGACAGATAATTCTGAGCAGAATCCATCTAGCTTAGCAAATTTAGTCTCTGATCTATCTAAGGCCACTGTGAGTTTCATGAATGAAACAAGGTCTTCCATTAGAAATTTGGAAGCACAAGTGGGCCAGCTGAGTAAAAGGATCACTGAAATCCCTCCTAGTACTCTCCCAAGAAATACAGAAGAGAATCCAAAAGGAGAGTGCAAGGCCATTGAATTGATCATAATGATCGAACCTGTAAGGGAAGGAGAGGACGTGAATCCCAAGGAGGAAGACCTCCTGGGATGTCCAGTGATCAATAAGGAGCTTCCCTCTGAGGAACCAAAGGACTCTGAGGCTCATCTAGAGACCATAGAGATTCCATTGAACCTCCTTATGCCATTCATGAGCTCTGATGAGTATTCTTCTTCTAAAGAGAATGAGGATGTTACTGAAGAGCAAGCTACCAAGTTCCTTGGTGCATTCATGAAGCTAAATGCCAAATTATTTGGCATTGATACTTGGGAAGATGAACCTCCCTTGTTCACTAATGAACTAAGTGATCTGGATCAACTGACATTGCCTCAGAAGAGACATGATCCTGGAAAGTTCATAATACCTTGTACTATAGGCACCATGATCTTTAAGGCTCTGTGTGACCTTGGTTCAGGGATAAACCTCATGCCCCTCTCTGTAATAGAGAAACTGGGAATCTATGGAGTGCAAGCTGCTAAAATCTCATTAGAGATGGCAGACAATTCAAGAAAACAGGCTTATGGACAAGTAGAGGACATGTTAGTAAAGGTTGAAGGCCTTTACATCCCTGCTGATTTCATAGTCCTGGATACTGGAAAGGAAGAGGATGAATCCATCATCCTAGGAAGAACTTTCCTAGCTACAGCAAGAGCTGTGATTGATGTGGACAGAGGAGAATTGATCCTTCAATTAAATAAGGACAACCTTGTGTTTACAACTCAAGGATCTCTCTCTGCATCCATGGAGAAGAAGCATAAAAAGCTTCTCTCAAAGCAGAGTCAAACAAAGCCCCCACAGTCAAACTCTAAGTTTGGTGTTGGGAGGCCACAACCAAACTCTAAGTTTGGAGTCAAACCCCCATATCCAAACTCTAAGTTTGGTGTTGGGGGGTCTCAACAAAGCTCTGCACATCTGTGAGGCTCCACCAAAACAAGCACCAACCTGGCGCTGAACGCCCAGAGTTGTGTGCAAAGGCATTTTACATGCCTAATTTGGTGCAAGGTTGTAAATCCTTAAGCACCTCAGGATCTGTGGACCCTACAGAATCACCACAGGATCTGTGGACCCCACAGGATCCCCACCTACCTCCACTTACTTCTTCTCACCCATCTTTCACACAATCCCATAAACACTCTTCCCCAAAACCCTTCACCAATCACCTCAATCTCTCTTCCCCATCACCTCTTCACCACTCACATCCATCCACTCTTCCCCATAAACCTACCCCATAAACTCCACCTACCTTCAAAATTCAAAATCAATTTCCCACCCAAACCCACCCTATATGGCCGAAATTTAACCCCCCTCCCTCCCCTATATAAAGCCTTCCATTCTTCCTCATTTTCACACAACACAACCCTCTCTTCTCTTCTTGGCCGAAATACAACCCCTTCTCCCTCTCCTCCATTTCTTCTTCTTCTTCATCTATTCTTTCTTCTATTGCTCGAGGGCGAGCAAAATTCTAAGTTTGGTGTGGTAAAAGCATAAGCTTTTTGTTTTTCCATTACCATTGATGGCACCTAAGACCGGAGAATCCTCTAGAAAAGGAAAAGGGAAGACAAAAGCTTCCACCTTCGAGTCATGAGAGATGGAAAGGTTCATCTCCAAAGCCCATCAAGACCACTTCTATGATGTTGTGGCCAAGAAGAAGGTGATCCCCGAGGTCCCTTTCAAACTCAAAAGAAATGAGTATCCAGAGATCCGACATGAAATTCAAAGAAGAGGTTGGGAAGTTCTAACAAACCCCATCCAACAAGTCGGCATCCTAATGGTTCAAGAGTTCTATGCTAATGCATGGTTCACTAGAAACCATGATCAAAGTAAGAACCCGAACCCAAAGAATTATCTCACCATGATTCGGGGGAAATACTTAGATTTTAGTCCGGAAAATGTGAGGTTGGTGTTCAACTTGCCAAACATGGAAGAGAACGCACACCCCTACACAAGGAGAGTCAACTTTGATCAAAGGTTGGACCAAGTCCTCATGGACATATGTGAAGAAGGAGCTCAATGGAAGATTGACTCAAAAGGCAAACTGGTTCAACTAAGAAGACTGGACCTTAAGCCTGCAGCTAGAGGATGGTTGGAGTTCATTCAATGCTAAATTATTCCCACTAGCAACCGGTCTGAAGTTACTATAGACCGGGCCATCATCAT
>NC_029785.2:76551376-76570713 GCF_000816755.2 Arachis ipaensis
TGATAATCTAAAAAATCATAAAAATGATTCTTGAAGCAAGAAAAAGTAGCAAAGAACAAAGCTTGCAGAAAAAAAAAATAGACGAAAAAAAAATTATATAGAAAGAAAAAGAAAAAGCAAGCAGAAAAAGCCAAAAGCTCTTAAAACCAAGAGGCAAGAGCAAAAAGCCAATAACCCTTAAAACGAAAAGGCAAGGGCAAATAAAAAAGATTCCAAGGCTTTGAGCATCAGTGGATAGGAGGGCCTAAAGGGATAAAATCCTGGTCTAAGCGGCTAAACCAAGCTGTCCCTAACCATGTGCTTGTGGCGTGAAGGTGTCAAGTGAAAACTTGAGACTGAGCGGTTAAAGTCAAGGTCCAAAGCAAAAAAAAAAAAAAGAGTGTGCTTAAGAACCCTGGACACCTCTAATTGGGGACTTTAGCAAAGCTGAGTCACAATCTGAAAAGGTTCACCCAATTATGTGTCTGTGGCATTTATGTATCCGGTGGTAATACTAGAAAACAAAGTGCTTAGGGCCACGGCTAAGACTCATAAAATAGCTGTGTTCAAGAATCATCATACTGAACTAGGAGAATCAATAACACTATCTGAACTCTGAGCTCCTAAAGAAGCCAATCATTCTGAACTTCAATGGATAGAGTGAGATGCCAACACTATTCAAGAGGCAAAAAGCTATAAGTCCCGCTCATATGATTGAAGCTATGTTTCATTGATAGTTTGGAATTTATAGTATATTCTCTTCTTTTTATCCTATTTGATTTTCAGTTGCTTGGGGACAAGCAACAATTTAAGTTTGGTGTTGTGATGAGCGGATAATTTGTACGCTTTTTGGCATTATTTTTAGTATGTTTTTAGTAGGATCTATTTACTTTTAGGGATGTTTTCGTTAGTTTTTATGTTAAATTCACATTTCTGGATTTTACTATGAGTTTTTGTGTTTTTCTGTGATTTCAGGTATTTTCTGGCTGAAATTGAGGGACTTGAGCAAAAATCAGATTCAGAGGTTGAAGAAGGACTGCTGATGCTGTTGGATTCTAACCTCCCTGCACTCAAAGTGGATTTTCTGGAGCTACAGAACTCAAAATGGCGCACTTCCAATTGCGTTGGAAAGTAGACATCCAGAGCTTTCCATAAATATATAATAGTCCATACTTTGGCCGATTTTAGACGACCTAAAAGGGCGTTGAACGCCAGTTCTACGCTGCTGTCTGGAGTTAAACGCCAGAAACAAGTCACAAACCAGAGTTGAACGCCAGAAATACGTTACAACCTGGCGTTCAACTCCAGAAAGAGCCTCTGCACGTGTAACATTCAAGCTCAGCCCAAGCACACACCAAGTGGGCTCCGGAAGTGGATTTATACATCAATTACTTACTTCTGTAAACCCTAGTAACTAGTTTAGTATAAATAGAACTTTTTACTATTGTATTAGACATCCTGGATTGTATTTCTGATCCTGTGATCACATTTTGGGGGCTGGCCATTCGGCCATGCCTGGACCTTTCACTTATGTATTTTCAACGGTAGAGTTTCTACACTCCATAGATTAAGGTGTGGAGCTCTGCTGTTCCTCAAAGATTAATGCAAAGTACTACTGTTTTCTATTCAATTCATCTTATTTCACTTCTAAGATATTCACTCGCTCTTCAACCTGAATGTGATGAACGTGACAATCATCATCATTCCCTATGAACGCGTGCCTGACAACCACTTCCGTTCTACCTCGACTGAATGAGTATCTCTTAGATCTCTTAATCAGAATCTTCGTGGTGTAAGCTAGAATGATGGCGGCATTCAAGAGAATCCGGAAAGTCTAAACCTTGTCTGTGGTATTCCGATTAAGATTCAATGATTGAATGACTGTGACGAGCTTCAAACTCGCGAGTGCTGGGCGTAGTGACAGACGCAAAAGGAGGGTGAATCCTATTCCAGCATGATCGGAAACCTCAGATAATTAGCCGTGCCGTGACAGGGCATCTTGGACCATTTTCACGAGAGGAGGGGATGTAGCCACTAACAACGGTGATGCCCTTGCATAAAGCTAGCCATAGAAAGGAGTAAGACTGATTGGATGAAGACAACAGGAAAGCAGAGGTTCAGAGGAACAAATGCATCTCTATACGCTTATCTGAAATTCTCACCAAGGAATTACATAAGTATTTCTATCCTTCTTTTATTACTTATTTTCGAAAACCCCATTACTATTTTATATCCGCCTGACTGAGATTTACAAGGTAACCATAGCTTGCTTCATACCAACAATCTCCGTGGGATTCGACCCTTACTCACGTAAGGTATTACTTGGACGACCCAGTGCACTTGCTGGTTAGTTATGCGAAGTTGTGAAGATATATTTAGACCATGGTTCTGTGCATCCGTTTTTGGTGCCATCGCCAGGGAATCAATTTCAAACAATAATTCACAACCTGAGTAACAATTTCGCATACCAGCGAGTAACGAAGATAGTGGGTGATTGTCATGGGTCACCCCTTCATTCTGACTTAACTGAATTAAGTACGAGAGTATATCTTGGAGAAGAAGTATGTGTGAATTGAATAGAAAAACAATAGTACTTGCATTAATTCATGAAGAATAGTAGAGCTCCACACCTTAATCTATGGGATGTAGAAACTCCACCGTAGAAAATACATAAGTGAAAAAGGTCTAGGCATGGCCGTGAGGCCAGCCTCCAAATGTGAAAAGATGATAAAAGTTACATATGATCAAAAAGATATATAATAAATCTCTAAAAGTAGTTTTTATACTAAACTAGTAACCTAGGTTTACAGAAAATGAGTAACTAAGTGCAGATAGTGCAGAAATCCACTTCTGGGGCCCACTTGGTGTGTGCTTGGGCTGAGCATTGAAGCTTTTTCGTGCATAGGCTGTTCTTGGAGTTAAACGCCAGCTTGGGTGCCAGTTTGGGCGTTTAACTCCAATTCTGGTGCCAGTTTGGGCGTTTTACGCCAGAAAGTTTTAGGTTGGCTTTGGACGCCAGGTTGGGCCATCAAATCTCAGGCAAAGCATAGACTATTATATATTGCTAGAAAGCCCAGGATGTCTACTTTTTAACATAATTAAGAGCGCGCCAATTGGGCTTTTGTAGCTCCAAAAATTCCCTTTCGAGTGCAGGATGGTTAGAATCCAACAGCATCTGCAGTCCTTTTTCAGCCTCTGAATCAGATTTTTGCTCAGGTCCTTCAATTTTAGTCAGAAAATACCTGAAATTATAGAAAAATATACAAACTCATAGTAAAGTCCAAAAATGTGATTTTTGAATAAAAACTAATAAAAATATAATAAAAAGTAATTAAAACATATTAAAAACTACCTAAAAACAATGCCAAAAAGGGTATAAATTATCCGCTCATCACCCATACTTATGGAGATATGGTGCCGATCAAGTAATTCGAAGGTGTATACTGCAATCCGAGCATCAAGATATTTTGGAGGCTTGCCACTCTTCCGAGAGTGGTGGCCATTTTGGTCCTCAAATGACGGCTCGGAAGGTCTTGGATTGTGGGTTTTGGTGGACTACACTTTTCAAAGATGCATCTCTCTTTTGTAGTTCTTGTCCACAATGACTTAGGTTTGGAAATATCTCTAAGAAGAATGAGATACCCCAACAAACAATGTTGTTTTGCAAAATTTTTGAGATTTGGGGTATTGACTTTATGGGGCCCTTTCCAAATTCTAATGGTTTCATGTATATTTTGCTAGCCGTTGACTATGTTTCCAAGTGGGTGGAGGCAATCCCCACTAGAACTGATGATGCTAATGTAGTACTTTCTTTTGTTCAGAATAACATTATTTGCCGCTTTAGATCACCACGAGCAATCGTGAGTGATCAAGGCTCGCATTTTTGAACAAAAGAATGGCGTCATCCATAAGGTGGCCACGGCATACCACACACAGACGAATGGCCAAGTCGAGGTCTCCAATCGGGAAATCAAGCGCATATTGGAAAAGGTTGTGAAGCCTCACAGGAAAGATTGGATTACTAAACTCGGTGATGCGCTTTGGGCCTACCGGACGGCCTACAAGATGCCGATTGGTATGAGCCCATTCCGGTTGGTCTATGGGAAGGCTTGCCATCTACCGGTGGAGATAGAGCATAAAGCATATTGGGTCGTAAAAGAGTTAAACACAGGATTTGGGGTGAGCGTTGAAAGGAAGCTATAATTGGTAGAGCTTGAGAACCTTCGCTTGGAAGCGTATGAGAATTCAAGGCTTTACAAGGAGAAGATGAAAGCGAGAGAGTTAGTTCTCCTCTATAACTCTAGGTTGAGATTGATGCCCGGGAAGCTAAGATCAAGGTGGGAAGGCTCCTATAGAGTGGAGAAAGAGGAACCATATGGGGTCTATGATGATAAGACTTTTGACGGCTTAGAATTCACAATAAATTCTCGTTGCAAGTATAGTTTCTAAACCAACAATAATCCTTTCATACAAAAATTTATTTGTCACAAGTACAAACCCCTAAAATCTATAAACCGAAGTATTAAACCTCGGGTCGTTCTCCCTAGGAATTGTAACAAAGTGTCTTGCTATTGGTTATGAGGTATGTTTGGGGTTTTTTTTTTTAGATTTTAGACAAGAAATGTAATTGGCAATGAAAGTAAACTAATAACTATGAAAGCTCTTGGTAAGGTCGTGAGAATTAAAAGTCCTATCCTAGTTATCCTCCTCAATTGCGATCATAAACTGTCCATTGCTACCACTTAGTTAACCTCTAACCATGGAGGAAAGTCAAGTGGATGAATCAACTTGATTCCACAAGTCCTAGCCAACTCCCAAAGGAGAAACTAGCTTTAGTGGTATCCAAATCAATTAGCAACTTCTAATTATTGATCAATAAAGGAATTAGATAACTCAAGCATCACTAATTACTCCACCTAGGCCAAGAGGAATAAAATCTACACTAAAATCCAACCAAGCATTTCATCAAACACTTGGAAGGCACAAAGAAAAGCATAGTAAATTGACAACAAGAATAGAACCTAACAACAATTGAATGTAGGAAATTAACAACAACAATAAAAAAAATAAGATCTACATGAATTACCTCAAATTTCATTAAAAGAAAATAGAGTGAACAAGAGTAGATCTACAAACAAAGTAAAAGAAAGTAATAACAACAATAGAAGAATGATGAATGTAACAACAAGAAATTAAGAAGAAGAGGTAGAAGAGAGCATGAATTAAAACCTAGATCTAAGAACTAAACCTAATCCTAATCCTAATTTTAGAGAGAAGTGAGAGCTTCTCTCTCTAAAACGAAAACTAAACTAGCCTAATGTGTGTGTGTTCCAAGATCCCCCTCTCCCCCTTCAATTCCTGGTCCTTTTGAGTGTTTTGGCGTCAAAGTTGGCTTGAATTGGGCCCCATAGGCCTTGAGAATTTGCTGGCCACGTTTTCATTAAAAATCATAAATTAGCACCGACGCGTACGCGCACAGCACGCGTACGCTTCCGTGGGCGACTTCGCAATGTGCGCGTAAGCGCCCGGTGCGCGCACGCATCCATGGCCAAGTTCATCTCTTTGGCTTTTCATGATCTTCTCCACTTGCATATTTCCTTCCTTGCTCCCTTGATTCATTCCTAGCCTTTTTCAACCTGAGATTACTAACAAACATATCAAGGCATCTTATAGAATCAAGGAGAAGTTAAAGTTATCTAATCAAAGACCAAAAAGTATGCTTTTTACACTTAGGCACAAATAAGGGAGAGATCACAAAATCATGCTAATTCATTGGCTAAATGTGAGAAAAGGTTAGCAAAATACTCTAAATCCAACACAAGATAAACCCTAAGAATGGGGTTTATCAGTCTACCACTTGCGCCATCCTTCAAGCCCCAATATCTTCAAGGTTAATGGTCATCGGCTAATGCTATACCTTGGAGAGAAGATGAAAAGCAACCAAGAGGTTGAGGTGTTCCTCCTTGAGGATGCACCCGAAGGCAAAGAGATTTGAGCTCATGACCGTCCAACTTAAGGACGTTAAAGAAAAGTGCTAGGTGGGAGACACTCCACCATGGTATAATCTACCTTTATGTATAGTTTGTTGCTAATAGCTCTTTTGATTCTTTGTGACTTTTATGATTGCTTGATTTGTGAGTTTGTTCATAGTAGGGTTAATTTTGCTTGATTTTGTGTTAAATTGCTCATGAGGAGTTCATTGATAATGGGTTGATTGAATTGAGATGTGCAAGATGCTTAAGGTTGAGTTTTACATGAGGTTTTTGATGTTTTTGACCCCTTTAGCATGATTACTACCAAATTGTGCTATAATTGGCCCTCCTCATGTGTATGACAAAAAAGGGGGGCCATCCACGCGCAAGCGTGCTATACGCGTATGTGTGGATGCCTTTTTTGCATCCCATAGTACTAAAACCCGAGAGTTGTACCTCCAGTGTGTCCACTTTATGCCTGGGGCACAACCGTGACCCATGCGTACGTGCATGTGACGCGTACGCGTCCATTGCCATTTCGCACACCCACACATAAGTGTGGGCGACGCGTACGCGTTGGCTGTGAATTTTGGCCACTCTGGTATAAAAACCCGAGAGTTGTGCCCCCTTTATACCAAAACTGTGCCAGGCGACCCACGCGAAAGCGTGTGTGATGCGTATGCATCGATTCTGTTTCACACCACTTCTGGTACAATAACCTGAGAGTTGTGCCTAATCTGTGCCCACTTTGTGCCCAAGGCACAACTTCACCCACGCATGCGCGTCGCCAATCGCGTACGCATCCTCTCTCTTTCCTGTAACCCACGCGTACGCGTGGGAGATGCTTACGCGTCACCTTGAAATTCTGTCTATCCACGCGTACGCGTGGATTGCCTGCACGCGTCGCATCCCGGACGAAAGTAATGAATAATACGCACCCTGTTTGGATATTTTGTTTTCAATTTAATTCCTCCACTCTCATTCTTCCACCCATTCTCTTCTCCTATCTCCTCCCATCACCTTCTCCAATCACCATCACCGCCTCCTGATGATATGTCATCATGTCATGTTTTTCTATGCTTTTTTTTACAAGAAATTAATGATTAATGCTTAATTGTTGAGTGTTTTTATGCTTAAATAGTATATTTCCTTGTTCTTTTGATTTTATAAATCTTGTAGGAAATAAGTGGAAAAAGAAGCAAAAAAAGCACAAATTAAGCTCAGAAAGAGAAAAGAAGAATTTTGGGGCACACTTTGAAGTTTGAGCACGCGTTGGAATCTTAGGCCACGCTTTTAAAAGCGTGACCCATGACCATGAAGCCTTGGCATTAGTAACATGATACATATGCATTAATAACTAAAGCATGCATGCATTTAATCATTAATGATTTATGCATGAATTATCATGAATTATCATATATTAATGCTTATGCATGCATGAAACAATTAATTAATAATGCCAAGGAATGAACGCTAGCATTAAAATGAATGAACGCTAAAGATAAGCAAATGGCATTACTAATTAATTAAACAAATAAAAGCATGTATGCATGAAACATTCAATCATTAATGCCAATGAATGAACCAAGGCTGGCTCTGCTAGAGAGCAATAGGAGTAGGAGTAGGATAGAATAGAAAGCTCTCTTGATACACTTTTATTTTTTTGCATTTTTACATTTCAGTATTGAATTCAGTTTATGCAAATTTCAATTTCTACAATCCTCTGCTCTAATTTCCTTCTCTGAAATTTTACTTTTCTGTTGCGCCCAATTTACTTTCCTGCAATTTTGTTCCTCTGCAATTTACATTTAAGCTTGCTGTGATCTGAATTTACTTTTCCTGCACTTTAATCCTCCTGTAATCATTCTGAGTTCTGATTTACTGCTTTAATTTAATTTCCCAGCACCCGTCCCCTTTACATTTCATGCAATTCACCTTTCTTGTCATTTATGATTCTGTCAATTTACATTTCTTGCTCTTTAAGATTCAGTCACTTTACTTTCTACAATTTAAATTCCCTGCATTTTACATTCTGTTGCTTCAATTTCATCCAATTCAACACTGTTAGCTTAACTAGACTGATTACTCACTAAAGTTGCTTGATCCATCAATCCCTGTGGGATCGACCTCACTCTTGTTAGTTATTACTACTTGATGCGACCCAGTACACTTGCCGGTGTGTTTGTGTGAAATCTAATTTTCACCCATCAAGATTTTAGCGCCGTTGCTGGGGATTGATATAGATCAACAATGATTAAGTGGGTGAGAAGCTAGATTAAGCATTTTTTTTGTTTTTGTTTTCTGTTTTAAGTTGATGCCAAGGTATTTGAGTTATTGCCTCACTAAGAAATTCCTCTCTATGACATGAATTTCAATTTTCAGTGGTTATGTGTTTTACAAAATTTAAATGGAGTTCAACTCATCTTGTGATGAAATATATTTTATGGGATATTACCCACCATCACCAATCTCTAATGGTGGCTGGGAATATCACCATGAAAATACAAATTTTGAGCACTCCAATCAATGGAGATATGCTTCAGAACCATAAGATGAGCAAGAGAATCATATGGGATATTTCCCACCACCACAAAATAATTCAAGTCATTATTCTAATGGTGGCTGAGAATATCACCAAAAAATGATAGATGATGAAGTAATTCACATGAGATATTGTCCAGAACCACAAAATGATTTATGTCATTATCCTCATGGTGTCTGGGCATATCAACAAGAATGTGAACAATCAAGTGAAAGGAATCTCCTCCCAAAGCCACAAGATGACTTGTACTGCTATAACAACCACTCACATTGTGACTGAGAGAGGCAAAATCAAAGGGATGATCCATACTTTGTTCATCAAGAAACATCATCACTGGAGTGTGCTTTCAATAAATTCATGCAAGGTCCCCCAATGCAACAAGATGATCCATACCGTGATGAATTCAACAATTCTTCAAGTTGTGCTTGGGAGGATCAAAATCAGAGAGCACTAAATGTGTCATACTCCATTAATCAAGAACCATCATCACTTGAGCAAACCTTCAATTCATTCATGCAAAATTATCCAACTTCACCTCCCAGTTTCTCATATGAAAATCCTTCATCACTTGATGATGCCTCAACACAAAGTTTCCTCCACGATCCATACCAACCACAAAATTCATTCCACAATTCACAAAATTCATTCCTTGCCCCTCAAAATATCATCACAACACATCCATGCCCACAAAATTTCTCTCAACCTTCATCCCTTGAGATAGCATTTGAACAATACCTACAAATATCCATAGACTCTTGGAAAGAGCAAGAAACCCTCTACAATAAGATGGATGAGCACTTGGAGAAAATAAGGAAACACTCAGATGCTAAGCAAGAAAGGTGAAGACCAATTGGTGGATGTACAGGAGGAAGTAGAAGAGCAAGATGAAGAGGCCTCTGTGTCAAGTAAATTTTTAGTGAATAAGGAAGAGGTGGTGGAAGTATTTGAACTTGAGACTGCATACATACAGAAGCCACTTGAGATGACAAAGGAACATGACAACTCACAACATCCACAAACTCCCCTGAACCAAAAACTCTCAACACTTGAACCTGTAATTAAAAGATATGAAGAGGAGATGAAGAGATTTTGGGAAGAACAACAAGCCTCCTCTAAGAAAGTGCTGTTAAGACAAATATTGAGTGTAAAAGAGGAAGTGAAGGAACAAGAAAGTGAGGAAGACAATCAAGGAAGCTCATACTCAAGTGAAGCAGAGAATTACATAGATGAAGGGCTCATTGAACCACCAACTCAAAAGGCTTTTGATGAAGATAATACTCTAATAATCACACAACCACCAAGTATTGATATCCAAGAAGTGAAGGCAACTAACAAGAGCACGGATCCTACCCCTGATCCAGCAAGCAAGCTCAATCAAGCCATTAACAAAAGGAAGCTTGCTAAGGAGAGACCAAGACAGGGGACAAAAGCTGAATCCTCTACCCCCTTGAGGTCATTCCTCTTAACAAACTAGAAGAAAAGAAAGAAAGTGAAGAACAACATGTCAAGCTAATGACACTAAAAGAGCGCTTGTTGGGAGGCAACCCAATCTTAGGTAACATTTCATTCCTTTGCTTTGTTTATTTTCTCTGTCTGTTTTGTTTAAATTTCAATAAATTGGCATATGATTACATTCTAAGTTTGGTGTTGCCTTGCAACAATTTATTTTCAATCCTTCTGGATGATTGTATCAAATAAAAAATGAAAGTGTCACACTGAGATTCTAAGTTTGGTGTGCCACTTATTTTCTATGCAAGAAATCTAGCAATACCACTTGTCTGCATAATCATAATGCCTTTGCAGTGTTATTTTTCTTTTGGTTTGACACTTTTTCATTCTACTTGTTATAGTAATTTCTCTATTTTTAATGCTTTCATTTAGTTTTCTACTTAACTGTTTTTGTTAATACCTCACCAAAAAATCCTTCTTCATGACAGATTCTTGGCTTGGTGATTGTATTTAACATATAACAGTTTCATTTAGCCTTAGTTCAAATAAAATGGACATGTGATTGTATTCTAAGTTTAGTATTGCTATGCAACAAAAATTTGTTTCTAATCTTTATGGATACTTGCATTAATTCCAAGTAAAAGTGTCACACTAAGTTTGGTGTGGCACTTATTTTTTTTATGCAATGTATCATGCACACCCTCTATGTTTGCAATCACAAGGTCTCTGTTTCTCTGTGCCTTCATGGTTATCTTTAGTTTTGCTTGCTTAAAATACATGTACTACTAACATTTCATTGTGTAAGATACTCATGATCTATCTTAGCCCCATCACCACTGTTCTAATTGTTGCTTAAGGATGAGCAAGCATTCTGAAGTTGGTAGGGGAAGGGAAAGAATGGGAGGAAAATGACAACAATAGAGAAAATGAATTACAATGTTGTAAAGTTCCTTTTCCTCTCATTTGTTTCCAGCACTTTAAATTGCATGATTGTCTTTATCTTCTCTGTTTACATGTGTGTATGAATAAGCATAGCCTGAATTTTCATCTGTAACATGTTGCTATGCCACTATGACTACCAACATGAGTTTTGTAAAGTTCAAAGAAGTAAAGTATCATGATCATAAAAAAATAAGGAATTAAAGAAGAATTTAGCATGAGCATACAAGTAATTGGAAGGCTAGTATGATTAATTGTTGCTCAATTGCATTGGATTGTATTTAATTGAAGTTTTCATCTAGGACATTTTGTGAAATTTTGGAAATCATGAAAATATTGAAAAAGCAAATGCAATTAAGGCAAGAAAAGAAAAAGGGAAAGAATGAGAAAGCTGAAGGCTCTGAGTACCAATGACAATTCAATTATTAAGTGCTTGTGGTGTTTATGTATCAGGCAAAAAGCTTGAAAACAAAACACTTAGCAGTCAAGGCTAGGCTCAAGTGCAAAAGTACTCCCTCAAAGCTCAAGGTTCTGAGCATCAATGATTAGAGAGTCAAGAAAAGAAACAAATGAGCTTAATGAAGTCCTCTAATTCAATGCTTCTGGTGCTTATGTATCAAGTGGTAATACTTGAAAACAAAGCATTTAGAATCGTAGCTTTGTTATCAACTCATGGAGTAAAGCACCCAAAAGGAGAAGCTAATAAGAAAATCAAAAGCTTGTTTCAAGGAAGAAATATAAGGAAAAGATTTCATAAATTGAGATAGATAGAAGCATCAATCATTTACATTTCTTTTGTGATTGTGGCATGCATAGAAAACTAGCAAACCATGAACATTGAGTTGCTATTCTTCTTACCTTGGTTTGTCAAAATTTATTGCATGATTCTTTTCTTGCTTGAGGACAAGCAAGGTTTAAGTTTGGTGTTGTGATGACATGTCATCATGTCATATTTTTCTATGCTTTTTCATACAAGAAATTAATGATTAATGCTTAATTGTTGAGTGTTTTTGTGCTTAAATAGTATATTTCATTGATCTTTTGATTTTATAAATCTTGTAGGAAATAAGTGGAAAAAGAAGCAAAAAAAGCACAAATTAAGCTCAAAAAGAGAAAAGAAGAATTTTGGGGCACACTTTGAAGTTTGAGCACGCTTTGGAATCTTAGGCCATGCTTTTAAAAGCGTGACCCATGACCATGAAGCATTGGCATTAGTAACATGATACATATGCATTAATAACTAAAGCATGCATCCATTTAATCATTAATGCTTTATGCATGCATTATCATGAATTATCATGTATTAATGCTTATGCATGCATGAAACAATTAATTAATAATGCCAAGGAATGAACGCTAGCATTAAAATGAAAGAACGCTAAATATAAGCAAATGGCATTACTAATTAATTAAACAAATAAAAGCTTGCATGCATGAAATATTCAATCATTAATGCCAATGAACGAACCAAGGCTGGCTCTGCTAGAGAGCAATAGGAGTAGGAGTAGGATAGAATAGAAAGCTCTCTTGATAAACTTTTATTTTTCTGCATTTTTACATTTCAGTATTGAATTCAGTTTATGCAAATTTCAATTTCTACAATCCTCTGCTCCAATTTCCTTCTCTGAAATTTTACTTTTCTATTGCACCCAATTTACTTTCCTACAATTTTGTTCCTCTGCACTTTACATTTGAGCTTGCTGTGATCTGAATTTACTTTTTCTGCACTTTAATCCTTCTGCAATCATTCTGAGTTCTGATTTACTGCTTTCATTTAATTTCCAAGCACCCATCCCCTTTACATTTCATGCAATTCACCTTTCTTGTCATTTAAGATTCTGTCAATTTACGTTTCTTGCTATTTAAGATTCAGTCACTTTACTTTCTACAATTTAAATTCCCTGCAATTTACTTTCTGTTGCTTCAATTTCATCCAATTCAACACTGTTAGCTTAACTACACTGATTACTCACTAAAGTTGCTTGATCCATCAATCCCTGTGGGATCGACCTCACTCTTGTGAGTTATTACTACTTGATGCGATCCGGTACACTTGCCGGTGAATTTGTGTGAAATCTAATTTTCACCCATCACCTCCGGCGACCACCACCACCTCCAAGGGTCCCACATATTCTCTCTCCCCTTTTCTCCATCTCCTCCATTTTTCTAATCTCCTCATACACTTCACATTGCCTATTTTCTCCTTCTCAAGGTCCATTTTTATACCTTCTTCTTCCTTCTTGTCTTGTATTCTAATCTTTCTTTCTCTTACTAGTTGCATTTAGTTCCTCTCTTCTTTTCTTCTTAGTTACATGTTTAATTGGTTCTTGCTTCTTTGCTTTCTTTCATTTCATATTTTCCATGGGAGTTGGATTTTGAGTTTTATCTTGCTTTGATGGGTCATTTTGTTGTTTCTTAATTCCTTTATGACTACGTGGTGTTGTGATTGTTGATTGGCATTCCATTTGGGGTTTTACATGTTTGAATTTCTCATACTTGCTCATTATTTGAATGTTGCACACCAAGTGTATGTTGAAATGCACCTACACCACTTTGATTCGATTTTGACTATGTGCTCTCAATTTGGTGTTTTTTTTCTTCATACACTTGCTCTATCTAAGTGCATTGAGCCTTTCGGCTTCATGTTTACCATTCTAATGCTCATTCCCCTGACATGCTTCTTCATTCTTATTGATGCTTGAGTTTATCCTTCTCATGCCTTATTGCATGCCTCACTCACTCTTGCACCCCATGCTAAGTGTAGGCTCCATGATTCTATCATTGTCTTATCACATGTTGCAGCTGTCATGTCCTCAAGACGCACTATTCCTTTTGGGCATTACTCTTCACTTGCATGTTATTTTTTGAGTGATAATTTTTTGGGTTTAATGTTTCCTCTTTCCCTTCCTTTTTCAGGATGGCCACCCGAAAAGGCAAGGAGAAGGCGTCGAAGAAACCGACCACAAAAAGGGCACCCGAAAAATTAACCTCCAAGGCGCACCTTACACAAGGAGCTAAGCCCCTCTCAAAGAAGACGAAGACAATTGCTCATATTGATGAATGAGATAAGGGCAATCTGGCAAGGGACCCCACAAAGTTCCCCAACCGCTATTGTGAGCTAATGTTCCCTACCATGGTTGAGAGGAACTATCACTCCGACCATCTACTCGCTCCGCCGGACCATATTGCTCTGTATGTGCTACCCCGCATCGAGCAGCGAGGATGGGGGTTTCTATTGCAAAGACAATAGGAGATGAACCTCTCGTGGGTGGTGGAGTTTTACTCCAATTTCCACTCCCCATCACTCCAATCAGTTTACATGCGTCGAAAGCAAGTCTCAGTTTTGGAGGAAGCTATTCAGCGAGTACTCAATGTCTCATCGGTACCGGAGGATATGGATGGCTACCAAGAGGTCCTACGTCAACGGGAGGAATTTGAGTTTGATTAGGACTCGATCCTTCAAGTCATTGCCGAACCCGAGAATTATTGGACCCAAGGGAGACTAAGGATGCGGCCCAAGTGCCTTGAGGCACGTGCCCTTATGGTGGAGGCCCGAGCATGGGCCCAGATATTATCTCGCTACGTGCTTCCTAGCACCCGTAAGTCATCCATCACGGAGGACCTCGCCCTCCTTGTTTGGTGCGTACTCACGGAGAGGCCGGTCAACATTCCTCTCCTCATCCGACAAGCGTGGGTCGAGTCCATGCCAAGGGTAATCTACCATTTCCCACCTTGGTATCCGATTTAGTTGCTGCTGTCGGTGTCCCTTACGAGGCTAAGGACATGACGGCTACAATTCCGGCAAAGGGCGATATCGTTCCGAGCGAGAAATATCTTCAGCCTCCCATGGACACCACAAGCCTCGACATAGCTCCTCCTCCCACCATTCCCACTACTTCATCCGCACCACCAAAGTCAACACATCAATTGCTTGTAGAGCTTCATGAGAAGATAGATCGATATGAGAGGCGTAACAAATGCCGATTTGCCTACATGGAGAAGCTTTGGGGGTTATGTCAACCCACCTACGAAAGAACCGCATATTTCCTCATCCACTTCAGACCATAGTGGAGCAAGCACTCAAGACACGGATGATGGAAGTAGCGACCTCAATCCTCCTTTGCTTCTCACCCAAGGCATGAAGGACTGTGCAAACTTTTAAGTGTGGGGAGGTTGGTTACCGACTTCCGTAGGTAACTTTTCTTTTCAACACCTATGATTTTGATTATTCTTTCGTTAATTAGGATAGATTGTATGGTTAGTTTTTGTATTTGAACAGTCTTTGCATTGTAGGACTACTTGGTTAGTTAGGATGATAACTTCTTTTCCAAGAAATCAATTTTAGGGCACCCTACCAATATAAATTTTTTGTGTGTGTGTTAATCTTGCTTGAAGAATGTATTTTGGAACTTGGTTTTTGGGCTAAGAACACAAGCATGTGAGACTTGAGCCTAATTGCGTGGTTACATCTTATAACCACTTATTTCATTCTTGTGCACATTGTTCTCTTTCTATGATTGTGATCTATGATTTGTTCGATTCTTTATGTCCATTATTCCATGTAGCCATGTATTTATATGATTGAGGCCATCATTTAATTTAGCCCACTTACCCAAATAGCCTACCCTTCATCAACCATTGTTAGCCAACTTTGAGCCTATGATAAACCCCTTTGTTCTAATATTAGCACATTACAAGTCTTTAAGCGAAAAATAATAATTGTCCCTATTTGGATCTTTGATTAGCTTAGACTAGTGTGTGTGTCTCATTCAAGTATGGAAAAATTTGGAACATTGGTTGAGGTAGAAGGATGCTTAGAATTTTCATTGAAGATCTTGGGAATTGGGTATATCTTCATGCATTAAATATAAAGCCATGTGCATTGATGCTCTTGCATGTGTTGGTAGTTGAAAAGAAAGAAAAGAAGAAAAAGATATACAAAGAAAAAAAAAACGGAAAAAAGTTATATATGAAAAAAAAGAAGAAAGAAAAAAAAAAGAAAAAAAAGAAAAAGAAGAAAAGAACAAGAAAAAGAAAGACATCAAAAAGGGGACAAAATGCCCCAAAGTAGGGTTCAACAATAATCAATGCATATGGGAAATGATAAAGAAAAGAAAATGTATGAAGGTGTGGAAAGAAAAGACGAATGGGTAGTTAGGCTTATACTAGATTTCCATAGGTTGCTATATAGGTTAGGTGGGAAGCTTATGTTAATCAAAGATTCAAGTCTTGAGCAAACTTAGCTATATATAACCTTACCTTGACCCTAGCCCCATTACAACCTAAAGAAAAGACCTCATGATAGGTGTATGTGATAAACCCATATTTTATGATGTATATTGTGCTCAATTTAAGTGATTTATTCAATCCTTCACCTACTTATTCATGTAAATTGCATGGTTTCACTTTCCCTTCCTTATTATGTGATATATGTGAAAAACATGTTTCCTATGCTTTAAAAATAATTATTTTAATTACCCTTTATTACCATTCGATGCCGTGATTTGTGTGTTGAGTAGTTTCAGATCTTCTAAGGCAGGAATGACGTAAAGGATGGAAAGAAAACATACAAAAATGGAAGGAAAGCACAAAATGGAGTTTTTGAAGAAACTGGCAGCGACGCGAACGCATGGACGACGCGGTCGCATGCCCAGCGCGAAAAGGCAGCGATGCGAACGCATGACTGACGCGGGCACGCGCCATGAGCAGAACACAGATGACGCGTACGCATGACCGAAGCGAACGCGTGACGAGGAAAACTCCAGATGACGCAAACGCGTGACCCACGCGGACGCGTGACAGACGCCACGCACCAGAAATTATAGAAAATGCTCCCAGCGATTTCTGAAACCCTTTTTGGCCCAGATCCAAGTCCAGAAGGCACAGATTAGAGGTTATAAAGTGAGAGAATGTATCCATTCATTATCATGCATTCAATTATTCACTTTTTATAGTTTAGATGTAGTTTTTAGAGAGAGAGAGGTTCTCTCCTCTCTCTTAGGTTTTAGGATTAGGATTTCTTATTATTTCAAGTTAGTATTCCAACTCTTTATTAGGTTCAATGTTCCTTTTTAATTACTTTGTCAATTTAATTTATGAACTCTTCCATGTTACATATGATTCTCTTAATTAATGTTATTTGAGGTATTTCAGTTTATGATTGCTTTCTTTTATTTATGTTACTGTTGCTTCCAATCTAAAGATATTTTTATTTGAGTAAGTGTACTTTTCCCCTTTTGGCCTTGGTTAAGTAATTGGTAACTCATGAGTTATCAAACTCAATGTGATTGATAATTGTTGTCTTTGCTAATTGAATTGAACTTCAATTACTCCAGTCCTTTCTTAGGAATTAACTAGGACCTTAGGATTAACTGATTGGTCTACTTGACTTTCCTTTGCTTTAGTAAGGGCTAACTAAGTGGGATTAAAACTCAATTCTCATCACCATTGATAAGGATAACTAGGATAGGACTTCCAATTTCTCATACCTTGCCAATAGTTTATTTTACAGTTATTTATTTATTTTATTTGTCATTTAAATTACTTGTTCCTTACTTTCAAAACCCCCAATTTACAAAACTCATAACCAATAATAAGAACATACCTCCCTGCAATTCCTTGAGAAGACGACCCGAGGTTTGAATACTTCAGTTATCAATTTTAAAAGGGGTTTCTTACTTGTGACAACCAAAACATTTGTACAAAAGGATTTTTTGTTGGTTCATAAGCTATACTTACAACGCGATCATATTTTTATATTTCTTTACCGATAGAAAAACCGATCGTCAAAATGGCGCCGTTGTCGGGGAATTGCAAACGTGTGCCTTATTATTGGTTATTGTAAATATTTTTTCTTTTATTTGTTTATTTGTCTTTGTTTTTCCCTTTTTATTTTTACTAGCTACTATGAATTCTCACCCCTCTCAGTTTGAGTTTGGTTCTAATATTGTTGAAGGAAACGGAAGTTATAGCAGGAACATGCATCAAGGTCAGAGCAATCAAAGATGGATGGAGCCACGAGGACTTGATCAACCCTTTAGGCAACAACACCCTCCACAGTATCACAGACAAGGACCACTTCACAATGCATACCAAGCTAATAGACATGGTGGACCTCCAGGTAGTTACCAATAAGCCCCACCCTGTACCTATAGACCATCCTCTCAACATAACTTTGAACCACCACACTCACAAGCTCCTTTTTACCATTCACCACCATATGATCCTTATTTACCCCAATTCCAATCCAATTACTCCCAAACACCACCACTTCCCTATGTACCATGTCCATATCCGTCACCTCGAGAATCACAGGCTCACCTCAAGGAAACAGTAGATCAACTTCATACAACCCTTCATCAGCTTGAGCAAGCAATACATCAATTATCTTCCAGACATTTAGACACTCAAGGAACTCCAATAGCTTTATGTGGAGAATCTAAGGACAAACGTAGCATGAAGGAAACACTAGAAACCCCAGTAGGCAGCAATGAGCATAACTTCGTTCTGGAACAATTGGAGGAAGCTCAAATTATCCAAGAAGAAGAAGTACTGATTGAAGATTTAGGAGATGCTGAACCTCCATGGGAATCCAGAGTTGTGAAAAATTCCGTCAAGGACGTTACAATTAATGCTAAGGAGGGTAGTGCACAACCCCCAAAGCAGGTATTTCATGAAGAACTAAACGGAATAACCCAAGACGCACGTTTCCTTGATGATGATAGTCTCAAGTCAAGTTCTCCTAGTAATGAACTTGCATCCGCAAGTGAATTCTCTGAGATTGAAGAACCTTATCCAAGTGAATACGAAGATGATGTCGAGGTAGATTTTTCTCAACCTCCAACTTATGACTTGAGTGATGCGGAAGATGTCGAAGACTTTGATTAAGACGTGGTTGCATTTGAAGAAGTTTGCAAGGAAGTGGAGGAATTCACAGAAGATTACAAGGGAGTTCGTCACCCCGGGAGCCTGAGAATCTGTTTGAAGCTGCTCAGAAGCTTTACATGCCTAGTTTGGGACCCCGGAGGCTGTTGGCATTCCAAACATTGGTGGAGATTTCTGGATGAATTTAAGCATAAGCTACCATAGCAGGAGGCTCATCCAATGTCCAACTTAAGGACTTTAACTAAAAGTGCTAGGTGGGAGACAACCCACCATGGTATGGTCGTTTCTTTTTCAACTTTTATTTCATACTGTTTGATTTTATATTATATTATTTTTATTGAACCTGGATGTTATTCATAGTATTTGCATTAGCATTGCATACTGCATAATTGCATACCTACATATATAAAAAAGTGAGAGAGAGAGAGAGAGAGAGGCGTGCGAAGTGATCGCATCACTAAAGCATTCGCGTCAGTTACGAAAAACACCTCCCACGCGTCCGCGTCAATCACGCGAACGCGTGATCTGGAAATCGGTGTAAAAATCCAACGCCCAGAAATCTTGGCTGGAAT
>NC_029785.2:76571621-76585625 GCF_000816755.2 Arachis ipaensis
CCCCCTCCCCTTCCCCAACCCCTCTGTTCTCTCTCCCCCCTTCCTCTGCACCCATCGCCGCCGCCAACCACCCCTGACCACCGCACCAGCGCCGACCACCCAGCCACGACCGCGACGCCACCCCCCTCCTTCTTCCTTCCCTCCCTTTCTTCTCTTTCTCTTCTCTTCTTCCCTCCACCACCGTCGCCCCACCGCGGCCAACCACCACCACCACCACGCCATCACCACCGCGCGTCCCACCACTACCACCCTCATCCCCATTTTCCTAAATCACCCCCTCCACTGTTAACCCTACCCCCTGCCACCATGAACAGCCATCCACCACCGTGCCAACCACCCTGTTCTGCCACTACAACGCCGTGCCTCCTCCCAGCACCACCACCATACCCCCGCCATCTCTCTGTTCCCTAGCTTCGTTCATACGCCTACCAAGTTCCGCCGAACGCCATTTTTCTTTCATTCGTAGTTAGTTGCATATTTTTCCAATTATGTTCAAATTAGGCTAGTTAGAGATGCATGTTTGTAGTGGATTCTAGGTGGTTAGGTAGCTAGGATGTGGTTAGTGGATTTAGGCCTATTTAATTGCGCTGTTCGTGCTACTCGTTTTATAATTTTCGTAATTCTGCTGTTGCTGTGATGTTAATACTGTTCATATGCTGTTCTTTATTGTTTCATGCTACTTTTTACACTGCTATTTCATATTCATATTCCGTATATGTAATTGCAACTTTATTTTAATTTACATGAACTATTCTGCTTGCTGTTTATTACCCGGGAACATCCAATTTTAGCCGGAATACTGCCCAATTTTCTGTAACACTGTTTTGATTTTCATTCATGTTTTGGTTTTGGCAATTTGAATTTGACATTACTTAGCTTTTCCGAAACCACTTCATGAATGCACAGGAAAGCATTCATATTCCTTTCAATTTCCTGGTTAATAAATTGCACTTTTGATGATTCGATTTTATTTTTTTGCTATTTTTATATCTTCATGAATCATCATCAATAAACCTGCTATTTTTTAATATGAGTTGACTAGTCTTTAAATTTATGAATTTCTAGTTAACTTAAGAAACAATTCTCAATGCCTCTTACTTTGATTTTTTTCTTCTAACTCACTACTTTCCACTTTTTCACTTTTCACCACTTTTGACTTTCTAACTTCTCCCTTTGCTTTTTAACTAACTCCTTCAACTTTTTACTTCATGGCATGATTATTGTTTTTCCTAATTAACAGGAATTCTACTTATAACATATTTTGGATTGTAATTTCTCATCTCAGCTTTTTAACTCCGAAACAATCCAAATGCACAATTATTCCACTCATTTCATGATTCTACTGCTCCTTTGCCACTATGTGCTTATCTTGTTATTTGCCTACTTGTTTTCCTATTTTTATTATATCTTAGATTTCTGTTTTTTAGGATGTCTGACCCTCAGCGTAAAGGCAAAGGCAAAGCAACAACTGGAAAATGGAAAAGAGGTAAATCCTCTATGTCTATCTTAGAGATTATGCATGATGACTCCTGGCGGGAAAAGCACTTTACCCCGCAGGAGAAGGCTGACCAGCTCCTCCCTGCCAATGATCTAATTAAGTTTGCAAACCGATACTGTGAGCTGAAGTATCCAGTGTTTGTTACCTCGAGAAATCTGCACCTGGAGCGGACTCTGAAAATTCCAGAAGAACTACAGCAGTACACTTCTGATCAGATCAAACAAAGAGGTTGGTTCTTCTTGGAGAGAAACCTGACAGAGGTCAACGCTTCCTGGGTAAGAGAGTTTTACTGCAATTATTTCAAGACTTCCCTGGATGCAGTGCACCTCAGAGGGAAACAGATATTGGTAACTGAGGAAGCCATTGAGGATATTCTGCGCCTTCAGCCTAAGTCCGATCAGCCTGACGGTTACCAAAAGGCTGAAGAGGATATGAGGTTTATGCGATTTGACTAGGATGCTGTCAAGGAGAGGATAGCCCTTGACCCTACTGTCCCCTGGGTCATGGGTAAGAACACCACAATGCCTAAAGGAATCAAGCTTGTGTATCTGAATGATGAGGCTCGGCTCTGGCACCAGATCCTGAGCAACTTTGTTATGCCAAGCACTCATGAGACGGAGCTGCCTGCTACTATGATCACCCTCCTCTGGTGTGTGCTGGAGGGTAAGGACCTGTATCTGCCACGATTCATCCGGCACTATATGGCCAGGGTCCATGTCAGAGGCACCCTTCCTTTCCCTTACCTGGTTACCCAGCTAGGCCGTCGAGCTGATGATCCATTCCGGCGGTGACATCCCCTCCGAGCCTGACACCCCTTCTGATACATCTGAGGTGGAGGAGGATGATCACGAGGAGGAGACACCTACCTAGGCTGCACAGGCAGGACCAGAGCAGGCTGTGCCACAGCAGGAGGTGCCACACCAGATTCAGGCCGCAGATCCAGAGATTCCCATCCAGTCAGAGCCTCCACTGCAGCAGACAGATCCTCCTATACTCATCCAGTCCGCAGACCCTCAGGCCACCACAGAGACTCCAGCAGCCCATCCTTCCAGTGATGATACTCCTTCACACCCAGCTTGAGTGAGCATCGAGGATGATGCTTTATTTTAAGTGTGGGAAGGTCGCCTTCCCTGGCATATTTCTTTTTGGTGAACCACTACAGACTCTTTCTATCTTATTTTGTTTATTTTTCTGTATTTTTATCTTTATTTTTATTTTTCAGTACTTGCACACTATTCTTTTGCTGTATTTTTACTCTATTTTCGCATTTTGCACTTTAGTTCAAATTTTATCCATTTAGTTTAGTTTGCAATTCTAAACTTATTAGTTATAGAATATGTGGATTAATTAGTATAGTTTACCCTTTTAGCATATGATAGTTTGGTTTAAATTGAAAATAAAAAGGAAGTAAACTAGAGACTTTAACATAATCAAAAACAATCCACACACCTTGTATATAGAACATAACATGTTAGTTAGTTAACAACATTTCATCAAGGAGGAACACTAAAACTTTAAAGCCACCCAAAAAATTTTTACATTGAGAATAACTGGAACTCTTAATCTCTACTTGGATGACATGTATAACTGATATATGATTTTTAAGCTAGAGAATACACAGTCTGTGAGTTTTGAGCTTAATGGTATGGTTACATTCAAACCATAACTTTTATTCCTGTGTGTTTTGCCCTTCTTTTTTATTCTGGTGTTCTTTACTTTGTTTTAATCTATATGTCCAATTATAGAGTATAGATACATACTAAGAGATGATTGAGGCCATCATTTGAATTTTCCTCACTTATCCCAAATCAGCCTACCTTTTACATCACCCTTGTTAGCCCCCTTGAGCTTTTTAATCGCCTCTTGTTCTATAAACCACATTACTAGCCTTAAGCAGAAAAATGAAATAAAAATCCCAAGTTGAATCCTTGGTTAGCTTAAGATAGAAATTGTGTATTGTTTAAGTGTGGAGAACTTTATGGGAACATGGATGATAGAAACAAAGGTGGAAAGTTAAAAAGAATAAAGATGTTTCAACATAAAAAAATTTTGGAAAGCATGCTCATGTGAAATCAAAACAATTGAATTACCATGTGCATCAAAAAAAAGTTTTATTTTCGGTATTTAATTAAGGGGATACAAAAATTTCCCAATTGTAAAATAAAAAAAAATCAATGCACATGAGATAAAATTTAAGTTAATGCATAAGCTTGCAATACAAAGTGAGAAAAGTTTGGCAAATAAGTTAAGAAACTTTGAATTACAAACTATGTATGTTAGGTGAGATCTTAGACTAATCAAGAATTCAGTTATTAGCTCACTTAGCCTTATATATATACCCTTACCTTTACCTTGGCCCCATTACAACTTTGAAAAAGACCTCATGATTTTTGTATGGCTATATTCTATAATTGTTGATTGGTTAGATGAAGAACAAAGTTATAGAAAGTAAGGATAAAAAGAAGAATAGAGTGATTAACCCAATAAACACTGAGTGACTAGAGAGTAAACATAAAATCCAGTGAGGGTTCAATAGCTCATCACCATATATCTCTGCTTGAATTGTTAATTGTCTTGCAAGTTTGAAAAATATTTTTACCCATCTCAATTGTAAAAGTGCTTTAACATTATCTAGGGTTTAGCTATGCATATATGATCCCTTGAGAATGTAAATTAATTTAACTACATGTAAGTTTTATATACAAGTGAATAACAATTAGAATTTCATGATTCATTTAGGTAGTTGCATTTAAAATAGATTGCATTGCATGAGACTCCACCACATTAACCTTACCTTAATCTTTATCTTGGACTTAGCATGAGGACATGCTATTGTTTAAGTGTGGGGAGGTTGATAAACCCATATTTTATGATATATATTGTGCTCAATTTAAGTGATTTATTCAATCCTTCAACTACTTATTCATGTAAATTGCATGGTTTCACTTTCCCTTCCTTATTATGTGATATATGTGAAAAACATGTTTTCTATGCTTTAAAAATAATTATTTTAATTACCCTTTATTACCATTCAATGCCGTGATTTGTGTGTTGAGTAGTTTTAGATCTTCTAAGGCAAGAATGACTTAAAGGATGGAAAGGAAACATACAAAAATGGAAGGAAAGCACAAAATGGAGCTTTTGAAGAAACTGGCAGCAACACGAACGCATGGACGACGCGGTCGCATGACCAGCGCGAAAAGGCAGCGACGCGAACGCGTGACTGACGCGTGTGCGCGCCATAAGCAGAACACAGATGACGCGTACGCGTGACCGAAGCGAATGCGTGACGAGGAAGACTCCAAATGACGCGAACGCGTGACCCACGCGGACGCGTGACAGACGCCACGCACCAGAAATTACAGAAAATGCTCCCAGCGATTTCTGAAACCCTTTTTGGCCCAGATCCAAGTCCAGAAGGCACAGATTAGAGGTTATAAAATGGGGGAATGCATCCATTCATTATCATGCATTCAATTATTCACTTTTCATAATTTAGATGTATTTTTTAGAGAGAGAGGTTCTCTCCTCTCTCTTAGGTTTTATGATTAGGATTTCTTATTATTTCAAGTTAGTATTCCAACTCTTTATCAGGTTCAATGTTCCTTTTTAATTACTTTGTCAATTTAATTTATGAACTCTTCCATGTTACATATGATTCTCTTAATTAATGTTATTTGAGGTATTTCAGTTTATGATTGCTTTCTTTTATTTATGTTACTGTTGCTTCCAATCTAAAGATATTTTTATTCGAGTAAGTGTACTTTTCCCCTTTTGGCCTTGGTTAAGTAATTGGTAACTCATGAGTTATCAGACTCAACGTGATTGATAATTGTTGTCTTTACTAATTGAATTGAACTTCAATAACTCCAGTCCTTTCGTAGGAATTGACTAGGACCTGAGGATTAACTGATTGGTCTACTTGACTTTCCTTTGCTTTAGTAAGGGCTAAGTAAGTGGGATTAAAACTCAATTCTCATCACCATTGATAAGAATAACTAGGATAGGACTTCCAATTTCTCATACCTTGTCAAGAGTTTATTTTACAGTTATTTATTTATTTTATTTGTCATTTAAATTACTTGTTCCTTACTTTCAAAACCCCCAATTTACAAAACTCATAACCAATAATAAGAACATACCTCCCTGCAATTCCTTAAGAAGATGACCCGAGGTTTGAATACTTCGGTTATCAATTTTAAAAGGGGTTTGTTACTTGTGACAACCAAAACGTTTGTACGAAAGGATTTTCTATTGGTTCAGAAGCTATACTTACAACGCGATCATATTTTTATATTTCTTTGCCGATAGAAAAACCGATCATCAGTATGCATGCATTGGATAATTGTTGATTGTTAGATGACAAACAAATTGGGGAAAGCATGATTAGAGGAGGATTGAGTAGTCAACCCTAAACACTAGAGAGAATAGAGTGCAAACACTACCGGTGAGGGTTTGACGCTCAATGCCTTGTTCTCGGCTTTCACGAGCTTTCTTCATGCAAGTTATGGACACTCCATTTTGATTGCATTGAATTGGTAGAGTCATGAATTGTTTTGTCAATTCGTCCCTATGCGCTCATATATATTCTTGGAAGTTGATTTACCTTTGATCAAGTAGGTAGATACATTTGAATTAGTTGCATCCATATAGGTAACTTGCATTTAATAAATTCCCATTCTCCTATGATTCTTTGGTCTTTCAATCTCTTTTAGCATGAGGACATGCTTGGTTTGAGTGTGGGGAGATTTGATGAGCCCTAATCTTACGGTATATTTTGTGCAGAATTTAGAGGGTTTTACCAACATTTTGTCACACTTATCCATATAAAATGCATGGTTTTATGTCTCCTTCCTAATTTTTCTTAATGGTTGAAAACATGCTTTTTAGACCTTAATTACGCTATATTTTTATCTCCTTCTATTACCATTCGATGCCGTGATCTATTTGTTGAGTGAATTCAGAGTTTATAGGGGCAAGAATGGTCTTGAAGAGAGGAAGGAAGCATGCAAAAGTGGAAGGAGCAAGAAAAATGGAGCTTTAAAGTATTGGCATCGACGCACACGCGCAGCCAACGCGCACACGTGGAATCTGAATTCTGGAATTGGTGCGCGAGCATGGATGCATACGCGTAGCTGGATGGATTCTTCATCAACGTGTACGCATGCCTAACGCGTATGCGTGTATCGCAAAAAGGCCATAGATGCGTCCGTGTGACCCACGTGTACGCGTGACCCACGCGTACGCGTGACGTGCACACGTGACATCTTTAGTGAAAATGTGCCTAGCGATTTTGGATGGTTTCCAGGCCCAATTATGAGTGGAATTCTGGTGGGAAAGGATTAAAAGAACCAAGGATTGAAGGAGAACACATCTTTTACTCACTTTAGTTAGTTACTTTTGGAAGTTACATTTTTAGAGAGAGAGACTCTAACTTCTCTCTAGGATTTTTGGCTTTCTCATTTCCAATTGTACTTGGATATTTTGGTGAGATCTGAATTTGATTCAATTTTACATTCCTCTAGATTGTAGATCCTCTTCTTCTACTTTCAATTTGTGTTCTTGATGTTCTAGTATCGTAGATCTTGGATCTAGACCTTGTTACTTTGATTTCCATTAATGAATTGAAGAATCTCCTTTTCATTGTTGTTAATTGTTTGATTGTTGTTGATTGTTTGTAATAGATAGCTTTAATTCAATTCCTTTCTCCAATTTAATGATGTCTTCCATTATTGCTCACCAAATGCTTGATAAAATGTCAACTTTAGCTATGGAGTAGTTCTTCACTCTTGGCTTAGGGGTTGGGAATTGGAAACACTTGAATTATTAAGGTTTTTTGTTGATTGACAATTGAAAATTGCTAATTGATTTGAATGACACTAACTCTAGTCTCTCCCTAAGATTAGACTAGGACTTGTAGACTCAAATTGATTATCTTCACTTGACTTTCCTTCATAATTAGAGGTTAACTAAGTGGAGCAATAACCAATTGATGTCACAATTGATGGAGATAATAACGATAGGACTTCCAATTCTCAACCCTAGCCAACACTTTTATATTGAATTGATTGTCACTCACTCTTGCCTGATTTCACATTCTTGTGTCCCTTAGTTCATTGTCATTTGTTCATTACTTTTATGCAAGCTAGTTTACACTTCTCGTATTCAACCTCAAACACCAAGAGATTCCTAACCAATGATGTGCATCCTAAGGCAACTCCTAGGGAGAATGACTCGAGACTAATACTCTCGGTTATTGATTTGAATTATGGACACACTTTCTTTGTTTGATGTGCTATAGTTTGTTGGTTTAGAGCTATGCTCGTGACTTAATTCCATTAGAGAATTCTATACCGGCAAAATATATCTTATCAAGATGTTAATGATGGAGCCAAAGTTTTCCATGGTTTCTTTTGATTGTTTCTATCTAATTTGTCCCAAATTGTACACATAGGGATGCATCAAGGACAAGTCAAGAATGGGTAAAAAACCTAAGGAAGGATCAAGTAGCAAAGAATATAACAAACAAGAAAGGCATGGATGTTCACATCCAGTTTCCCCAAAAGAAAACAGAAAAGGGGCGTAAAAAACCGCCACACCACCCAAGGTAAATACCTACTTGAGTTTGTGAAAGTTAGGATATCATTGCTTTAATTAGGGATAATAATTTGTTATTTCATTCTTCCTTGTGTGGTTGGCAACGTGGTGCGATGTTCATGTAATTGTTTGAATTTTTTCCTTGCTTTTATGACTACAATTCTGTTATCCTTGTGTGTACATCTGAATGGATATGGTTTTATTTTTTGGTTCATTCAAGAAGTTTGGAAAGGGAAGGGATGGAAATAAACGTCCCCGCAAGGACTTGGAACAAGTGCCATTTACCCGGAGTAGGACCGAACTTCCGCAAAGAGACATAGAGGCGCAAAAGGTGATCTCTGTTCATTAAAACTACTCGTAGTAGTATGCTGGTAATAAATCCCAATTTTAGGGTTTATCTTGTGTTGAATTTGGTGAATTTTATCAACTTATCTCACATTTATTCAATGAAATAGCATGTTTGTGAATTTCTCCTAAATTGTGCTTAAGATTAAAAACATGATCTTTAGGCTCTTAAACTGCTAAATTTAATTTCTTTTAATTCCATTTGATGCCTTGATTGGATTAGAAGGAAAATGTTGGATTAAAAAAGTGAAGGAAAATCATGCAAAGTGGAGAATTCACGAAGAAATGAGGATTTGGTGGAATTCATGGCCATGTGTACACATGCCTCACGCGTACGCATGAGTGGAGATTTTATTAGGCCACGCGTACGTGTGACATGGCACGTACGCGTGACACTCGGCACGTGACTCACTTAAAGAAAATGTGGCTGGAAATTTCTAAGTTCATTCAAGCCCAATTCCAACTCATTTCTGAAGTATTTGAGGCCAAATTTAAGAAGGAACAAGGAGGGAGCAATTAGAGTAGTTTAGGAACATGTTTTAGGGTAGTTTTCTAGAAAGAGAAGCTCCCTCTTCTTTGTAAAATTTAGAGCTTTTAGTTCAATTTCCTCTTAGATTTATGTTTTTATTTTTGTTTTGATTTAGTTTTCCTTGCTTTTTATTGTTCTAGCACTTTAATTCTCTTAGTTTTAATTGTTATTTCCTTTATTTTGCAACTTTTTATGTTTATGAACTCTTATTACTTTTAATTTCATTTAATGCAATTTGATGTTTCTATGTTTATTGTGGCTTAATTGAGTTGTTATTATTATTTTCTTGCTTTTGGTAGCTTTAGATTTTATTGTTATTGCAATATATTATGCTTTTATTTTTATGCATATCAAGTGTTTGATAGAATGCTTGGTTTAGTTTTAGAGTTGATTTTGAGCATTCTTGGCTTGGAAAGAGAAGCTTGGTAGTCTTGAGTCATTAATACCCAATTTGGATTTATGATCTAGAGTTGTTAGTTAATCTTGTTTTCATTGATGCTACTTATGGATTGGGATTAACTTGGCCTACTCGATCTTCTCCCGATGTTGGTGATAATATAATAGGCTTAACACTTGGTAATTATTGTGTTATAATTAATGACTAGGATGGAAAACCTTGATTCTCAATCCTTGCCCTAAATGCTTCTTTAGTATCTATTATCTTTAGTTGTTTGCTTTATTTTATTGTCATTTAAATTCTTGTCTTCTTATCTGCAAACCACCCCCATGAATCTCATAATCGATAACATGCATACCTCACTACAATTCCTTTGATAGATGACCCGATGTTTAAATACTTTTGGTTTTTATTGGTTTGCATTGTGAGAAACAAAATTAAACTCTGACGCGGGTCAATTGTTGGTTTGGAACTATACTTGCACCGAAGCAATTCTTTTATTGAGAAAAAATTCCGAACCGACGATAAACCCTACCATCAAGTTTTTAGCGCCGTTGGCAGGGACTTGAAATGTGTGCTTGTTATTGGTTATTGTTCATATGTGAATATTGTGAATAGTTTATATTTTGGTTATTCGCTAGTTTTAGGAGTTTGTTTTCCTTGTTTCTTGATAGCTTTTGTTTTTATTTTCTCTTTTCACTCTGAATTCTCACCATTTTAGCTATGAGTTAGGTTCTAATTATGTTGTAGGAAATGGAAGTTTCAATAAGGGTTTGCATCAAGGATTTAGAAATCAAAGGTGGGGGAAGCCTCAATCATATAGACTTCTCATAAGTAAGGGTCTAGCAATCAATTGGAGCCATTTAATAAGTGATTTTGCTAGCACTACAAGAAAAAGCAATATTTGTAACAAATAAAATTATTACAAAAAATTGAAATTTTGAAACAAAAGGATTTTGTAACAAAAAAAGAGGTCGTTGCAGTATGTCCCATTACAAAAAGTTTTTGTAACAAAAAAATGGAACTGTTACAATTCAACATAATATTTTGTAATAATTTTTTCTGATACAAAAAGCCAAAATTCGTTACAAAAGTGATAACAAATTTTGATCTTCAAAATATTTTTGGTGACAATATATTTTTTCCTATCATTAAATTTTGTTACAAAATATAACTTGATTTTGTAACATTTTTTTCTTTAGTTACAAAACACTATTTATTTTGTAATTATTTTTTTAATACAAATTACACGCATAATTTTCTAAATTATATTATTTTTTAATTAATTAATATATTAACTAATTTACTCAGCAAGTCAATATTTATATAATATATAATAACATAGATAGTTCAAATATCTTTCATTTAACTAAGATTGTTGTATAAATCTTCAACCTATAAACTTTAAAGTACAAACTAACAAGGAATTATATATCTCCAAAATATAAATTACAAATTACAAACTCCATCATGTTCATACATCTCTTTTTTCATGGAGAAGCTTCTAATAAGTGACACACATCTGAAAAGACGACCAACTAAAAAACACTAGCTTAAGAAACAAGATTTGTTTTTCCTTTAAAAATGCACAGGAAAAACAAAAAAATATACTCGTATTATTCAACAAAAAACTATAACCTTGATGATTGTAGAACAAGCCTCTTAACATCTCTAATGTATAAAATGATGGGAGCAGTTTCTAAGATAGAAACCAAGACCTGCACAAAAAAAACCAAAATTAAAAACAACGAAAACCAAAATTAAAAATAACACATAACACTATCTTCGTCCAAGTGAAAATTAAAATAGAAGTTAAAATTAACTAATTATTTGAGAATTTATTCTCAAATTTTAAAATTAACTAATCAAGGATACAAATTATCAAGAATTGACAATTTAATATATAAAATGTGGGCTAGTTAATCATCATTCAATCACAAATATATAAAATGTGGGCTAATTAATCTACAACAATCTACTCTTAAGTCTCAACCAGAAGCATTAGATGCAGTAGACCACATAATATAACACCATTAGTACAGCTATAACAACAAAAAGTATCACATTCCACTTACTTTTGCGATCGTTCATCTCAAAGGAAACCATTTTACTAACAACTCTTATGTCCTTGCGTTATCTGAAACACATAATAAAGTAACTGATGAGCGGATATTTTATACGCTTTTTGGGGTTAATTTCATATAGTTTTTAGTATATTCTAGTTAGTTTTTAGTTTATTTCCATTAGTTTTTAGGAAAAATTCATATTTCTGGACTTTACTATGAGTTGTTTGTTTTTCTGTAATTTCAGGTATTTTTCTGGCTGAAATTGAGGGAGCTGAGCAAAAATCTGATTCAGGCTGAAAAAGGACTGCTGATGCTGTTGGATTCTGACCTCCCTGCACTCAAAGTGGATTTTCTGGAGCTACAGAACTCAAAATGGTGCGCTTTTAATTGCGTTGGAAAGTAAACATTCAGAGCTTTCTAGCAATATATAATAGTCCATACTTTGCTCAAGGATAGACGACGTAAACTGGCGTTCAACGCCAGTTCTCTGCCCAATTCTGGCGTCCAGCGCCAGAAAAGGATTAAAAGTTGGAGTTCAACGCCAGAAATGGATCCAAACCTGGCGTTGAACGCCCAAAACAACCTTATGCACGTGAATTGTTTAAGTCTCAGCCCCAGCACACACCAAGTGGGCCCCAGAAGTGGATATCTGCACCACCCATCATAGTTTACTCATTTTTTGTAAACCTAGGCTACTAGTTTAGTATTTAAACAACTTTTAGAGACTTATTTTGTATCTCATGACATTCTAGATCTGAACTATATACTCTTTGACGGCATGAGTCTCTAAACTCCATTGTTGGGGGTGAGGAGCTCTGCTATGTCCCAATGAATTAATGCAAGTATTTCTGTTTTCTATTCAAACATGCGTGTTCCTATCTAAGATATCCATTCGCGCCTAACTATAAAGAAGGTGATGATCAGTGACACTCATCACCTTTCTCAATCCATGAACGTGTGTCTGACAATCACCTCTGTTCTACATCAGATTGAATGAATATCTCTTAGATTCCTTAATCAGAATCTCCGTGGTATAAGCTAGATTGATGGCGGTATTCATGAGAATCCGGAAAGTCTAAACCTTGTCTGTGGTATTCCGAGTAGGATTCTGGGATTGTATGACTGTGATGCACTTCAAACTCGCGAGTGCTGGCGTAGTGACAGACGCAAAAGGATAGTAAATCCTATTCCGGTACGACTGAGAACCTGCAGATGATTAGCCGTGCGGTGACAGTGCACTTGGACCCTTTTCACTGGAAGGATGGATGGTAGCCATTGACAACGGTGATCCATCAACACACAGCTTGCCATAGAAGGACGTGTGTGCGTGAATCAGAGGACAGAAGAAAGCAGAGATTCAGAAGACAAAGCATCTCCGAAACCCCAACATATTCTCCATTACTTCATAACAAGTAACCTTTAACCCATGCTCTCTTGTTTATTCGCAATTCAACTGATAAATATAATTGACTTCCTGACTAAGAATTGCAAGATAACCATAGATTGCTTCAAACCAACAATCTCTGTGGGATTCAACCCTTACTCACGTAAGGTATTACTTGGACGACCCAGTGCACTTGCTGGTTAGTGGTACGAGTTGTGAAAAGTGTGATTCACAATTCGTGCACCAAGTTTTTGGCGCCGTTGCCGGGGATTGTTCAAGTTTGGACAACTGACGGTTTATTTTGTTGCTTAGATTAGGAAAAATTTCTCTTTTTTTGGTTTAGAGTCTCTTGTTATTGTCGTGTTAAAATTTTAGAATCCTTATTTTCTTTTTAAAATCTTTTTCAAAAATAATTTTTCTATTAAATCCTGCGCCAAACTTTAAGTTTGGTGTTTTCTCGTTGATTTTTCTGTGTTTTTTGAAAATTTTAGTTTGGTTTTCTAAAAATTTTGAGTTTGGTGTTCTTCCTTCATGTTCTTGTGTTCTTGTGAGTCTTCAAAGTGTTCTTGAGTTTTCCTTGAGTCTTGATCTTAAAATTTTTAAGTTTGGTGTTCCTTGGTGTTTTCCCTCCAAAATTTTCGAAAACTAGGAGCATTAGATCTAGAAATTTTAAATCCTGTGCTATTTTATTGTTTTTTTTCTCTTTCCTTACTAAACTCAAAAATATATTTTCTCTCTATTTCTAAAACATATTTTCGAAATTTATTTCAAAAAAATTCAGATTTTTTTTTCAAAATTTAAAATCTTTTCCAAATCATACCTTTTTCAAAACTTCCTAATCACTTTCTCTCTCCTCATTTTTTCGAAAATCTTTCACTCATTTTTATTTATTTTATTTTGATTTATTTTGTTTTCGAAATAAATAAATAAATAAATAAATAAAAAATAATTTTTATATCATCTCCCTTTCTCCATCATAGACCTAAGCGGAAATGAACAGTCCAGGAGGACTCTGGGGTCATATTCTAACCCCTCTACTGCTTCATATGGGAGTAGTATCTGCATACCCTCCATTGGAGTCAGTAGCTTTGAGTTGAATCCTCAGCTCATTATCATGGTGCAGCAAAGCTGCCAGTATTCTGGTCTTCCACAGGAAGAACCTACAGAGTTTCTGGCACAGTTTCTACA
>NC_029785.2:76586429-76588594 GCF_000816755.2 Arachis ipaensis
ACAGTTTCTACAGATTGCTGACACAGTACATGATAAAGAATTAGATCAGGATGTCTACAGACTATTATTGTTTCCATTTGCTGTAAAAGATCAAGCTAAGAGGTGGTTGAATAACCAACCTAAGGCCAGCATAAGGACATGGAAACAGCTGACAGAAAAATTCCTGACTTTCCCCTTTCCCCCAAAACGGATGACACAGCTAAGGCTGGACATCCAAGGCTTTAAACAAAGAGATAGTGAATCTCTTTATGATGCAGATACAAGATACAGAGAGATGCTACGAAAATGCCCTTCTGAAATGTTTTCAGAGTGGGTTCAGTTAGACATCTTCTATTATGGGCTTGCTGAAGGAGCTCAGATGTCTCTAGATTACTCAGCTGGTGGATCTATCCACATGAGAAAGACAATTGAAGAGGCTCAAGAGCTCATTGATACAGTTGCCAGGAATCAGCATATGTATCTAAGCAGTGACCCTTCCATGAAAGAAGAGGTTAAAATAGCAACTGCTGAACTCAGTCCTGTAAAACAAGCTGCTGAATTCAATCAGCAATTGGACTTTCTAACAAAGCGGTTAGCCAAATTCAAAGATAGACTACAAGAGACAAGGATGGCTAATATACATATGGAAGAACAGTTTAAGCAAACAAAGCAGCAGCTGTCAAGGCAAATAACAGAAGAATGCCAAGCAGTTCAATTAAGAAGTGGGAAAACATTAAATACCCCACCTCAAGGCAGCAAAAAAGCTAAGAAATGAGCAAACCACCCAAAATTCACCTGAGGACAGTAAGAGCCCAAGGAAAAGTAATTTTGGAACTAAAACGCCAGAAATTTGGTGGAAGGCTGGCGCTGAACGCCCAGACCATGCTCAGGACTGGCGTTCAACGCCAGAAACAAGGCAGGACTGTCGTTCAACGCCAGAAATAGGCAAGGATCTGGCGTTGAACGCCCAAAATGGGCAAGATCTGGCGCTGAACGCCCAAAATGGGCACAGTTCTGGCGTTCAGACACCAGGACAGACAAAGAGTTGGCATCTAACGTCACTCCAGTTTCTAACTCTGGCACTCAATTGCCAGTGAGGGATCAGACACACACAAATGCTGATAACAACCCCTCTAAAAAACGCCATTGGTGCAGTGTTGGGACAGAGGCATGACAAGCTTCTGCATGTCATTTATTATGCTAGTCGCGTTCTAAATGATGCCCAGAAAAATTACACAACCACAGAAAAAGAATTACTTGCAGTGGTTTACGCCATTGACAAGTTCAGATCATACTTAGTAGGATCAAAAGTGATGGTGTATACTGATCATGCTGCTCTTAAATATCTACTCACAAAGCAGGATTCAAAATCCAGGCTCATCAGATGGGTGTTGCTTCTGCAAGAGTTTGATATAGAAATAAGAGACAGAAAATGGACAGAGAACCAAGTGGCTGATCATCTGTCCCGGATAGAGCCAGTAGAAGGGATGCCCTTCCCCTCTCTTGAGATCTCTGAGACTTTTCCGGATGAGCATTTATTTGCCATTCAGGAAACACCATGGTTTGCCGATATTGCAAACTATAAAGCTGCAAGGTTCATACCCAAGGAGTACAACAGGATACAAAAGAAGAAATTAATTACTGATGCAAAGTACTAATTGTGGGATGAACCCTATCTCTTTAAGAGATTTGCAGACAGAATAATCCGTAGGTGTGTGCCTAGAGAAGAAGCACAGAGGATCCTGTGGCATTGCCATGGATCTCAATATGGAGGCCATTTCGGAGGTGAGCGAACAGCCACCAAGGTCCTCCAATGTGGCTTCTATTGGCCCACACTCTATAAAGATTCCCGAGAGTTTGTACGTAACTGTGACAGTTGCCAAAGAGCTGGTAATCTGCCTCATGGTTACGCCATGCCTCAACAAGGAATCTTGGAAATTGAGTTATTTGACGTATGGGGAATTGACTTCATGGGACCTTTCCCACCATCATACTCAAACACTTATATTCTGGTGGCAGTTGACTATGTATCAAAATGGGTTGAGGCCATTGCCACACCCACCAATGATACTAAAACAGTGTCAAAGTTCCTCCAGAAACATATATTTAGCAGGTTTGGTGTCCCTAGAGTACTCATCAGTGATGGGGGCACTCACTTCTGCAATAAACAGCTTTACTCTACCATG
>NC_029785.2:76594267-76621169 GCF_000816755.2 Arachis ipaensis
GAGAATTAAAGAGAATCCTAGAATGGACAGTAAGTACCCGTAGAAAGGATTGGGCACGGAGCTTGGATGATGCTCTGTGGGTTTACAGAACAGCATCAAGACCCCTATAGGGCCTCTCCATACCAACTTGTGTATGGTAAGGCATGTCACCTGCCCGTGGAACTGGAACATAAAGCCTATTGGGCAACCAGATTCCTAAACTTTGATGCCAAGTTAGCAGGAGAAAAAAGATTGCTCCAGTTAAATGAGCTAGAGGAATTCAGATTTACAGCTTTCGAAAATGCCAAGCTTTATAAAGAGAAATAAAAAAAGTGGCATGACAGAAAGCTGTCATCTAGAATCTTTGAACCAGGACAGAAGGTTCTGCTGTTTAACTCTAGACTCAGGCTATTCCCCGGGAAATTGAAATCCCGGTGGAGGAGACCATACGTGATTACAAGTGTATCACCATATGGTTATGTGGAGCTTCAAGATATTGATTCTGATAAGAGGTTCATTGTCAATGGACAGAGAATCAAGCACTATCTTGAAGGCAACATTGAGCAAGAATGCTCAAGGCTGAAGCTAGACTAAAAGCTCAGCAAGGTCCAGCTAAAGACAATAAAGAAGCGCTTGCTGGGAGGCAACCCAGCCATGGGGCATCAATCCTCTAAGCATTTTGCCCTATTTCTATTTTTATTTTTATTTGTTTGTATAGAGTTCATTGATACTAAGGTAAATCATCATTTTCATAAATCCACAGGGTTACAGAAGGAATCTACACACAAAATAGAGAAAGGGAGCTCACTAGCAAGAAAACGCTAGTGAAGGCCCATTTTGGGCGTTCAGCGCCCAAAAGGGGCATCCAGTGGGCGCTGAACGCCAGTAAAGGATAGCTTTCTGGCGTTCAACGCCAGAAAAGGGAAACAATTGGGCGTTGAACGCCCAGGAGAGCAGCATTTGGGCGTTGAACGCCCAAAATAGGCAGTGTTTGGGCGTTCAAACGCCAGGATGGTAGGGAGGAGCCAAATTCGTTTTTCTACATATTTTGCATTCTAATTTTAAATTTTATGTTTCAATGCATGATTTTTTTTTTACATAAACATGTTAAGAACCCTGATTTCTAAAATCCCCAATCTCTAAAAATCCTACTTTAAAAATATCAAATATATCTTAATCCATAAGCACAAACCCTCTTTGCAAATTCAATCCAACTCTTTTCAAATCTTTTTAAAAACAAATCTATCTTTTCAACTCATCAATATCTTTTTCAAAATCTCCACTTTATCTTTTTCAGTCTGAGATCAGTGATCCCGGAAGTTAGATTCGATCTGAAAGAAGATGAATATCCGGAGATCTAGGAGCAAATTCGAATCAAGAACTGGGAAGTCCTAGCTAATCCTGAAACGAAAGTATGGAGGAACATGGTTCAGGAGTTCTATGCTAATATGTGGCAAACTGACAAGCAGAAACTATCTGGGACTGCTTTCTATGACTATCGGACCGTGGTCAGAGGAAAGATTGTTCATACCCACCCTGACAGGATCAGGGAGATCTTAAAGCTACCTCAGCTGAAAGATGATCCAGACTCCTTCAACAGGAGAATGATGAGAACAGACAAGGGCCTGGATAAGATTCTAGAGGACATATGCATCCCTGGAGCCAGGTGGACCACCAACACAAAGGGTGTCCCAAATCAACTCAAGAGAGAAGATCTCAAACCAGTAGCCAGAGGATGGCTGGACTTCATTGGGCATTCTCTGTTGCCCACTAGCAACCATTCTGAAGTCACTGTTAAAAGAGCAGTGATGATCCATTACATCATGATGGGAAAAGAAGTGGAAGTTCATCAGCTAATCTCAGCTGAACTCTACAAAATTGCTAACAAAAATTCTAAAGAGGCCAGGTTGGCTTATCCAAGCGTGATTTCTCTGCTCTGCAAGGATGCCAGAGTAAGGATGGGAATAACTGAGTATATCTCAGTTGAGAAACCAATCACCAAAGCATCAATGGAAAAACAACAAGCACAGGATGATCCCACCAAGAAGAAAACACGGGAATTTCTCCCAGAAATCCCTCAATCTGAATACTGGGAGTATCTTGAGACGTCTGTTACCAAGATACGGGAAGCTATGGAACAAATAATAAAAGAACAGAAGGAACACAATCAAATTCTTACCTATATGTTTAAAGAACAAGAGGAGCAAGGGCGTGACTTAAGGGAATTGAAGCGCCAAAAGTTATCTCTTGAAGGACCAAGCACCCCACGGATCAGAGGAACATCCACTTCCCAGAACAAAGGTTGTTAAATTCCAATTTCTGCTTTAACTCTGTGATAGTGTCATTATAGAGGTTCACCTTAGGAGTCATATAGTAGTAATTAGTATCTATTTTGATTTTGGCAAGGGTAATAAAAAGGATCCCAAGGCTTTGAGCATCAGTGGATAAGAGGGCCTAAGGGAATAAAATCCTGGCCTAAGCGGCTAAACCGAGCTGTCCCTAACCATGTGCTTGTGGCGTGAAGGTGTCAAGTGAAAACTTGAGACTGAGCGGTTAAAGTCAAGGTCCAAAGCAGAAAGAAGAGTGTGCTTAAGAACTCTGGACACCTCTAATTGGGGACTTTAGCAAAGCTGAGTCACAATCTAAAAGGTTCACCCAATTATGTGTCTGTGGCATTTATGTAATACTGGAAAACAAAGTGCTTAGGGCCATGGCCAAGACTCATAAAATAGCTGTGTTCAAGAATCACCATACTGAAATAGGAGAATCAATAACACTATCTGAATTCTAAGTTCCTATAGATGCCAATCACTCTGAGCTTCAATGGATAAAGTGAGATGCCAAAACTGTTCGGAAGCAAAAAGCTACTAGTCCCGCTCATCTAATTGGACGACCCAGTGCACTTGCTGGTTAGTGGTACGAGTTGTGAAAAGTGTGGTTCACAATTCATGCACCAGTAACCAAACTAGGTTAGTAGAAGTAACCATACTAGGTTAATAGAAGCATGTGGATTATTTATCTACAGAAAATGTAATTCTAAGATAACATTGCAACATCACCATCTAGGAAAATGATAATCCAGCAAAAAAAAGATCCTAGGAAAAAAATTTTTTTCTTTATTTATTTATTTTCCATGTCCAACGAGAGTAATCTATTCCACATTCACTCAGAGAACTATAATAAGGAAAACTATTCCTAAGAGGTACAGCCGAAAGTATACACCAACCTTCTATCAGTGGTGTCTAATATTTTGAGAATAACCATTCAAAATCAAAATCCAAAGCCAAGAGGCTGAAAAGCCACTCTTGACCAAAAATCCATATGCATCCATAAACCATCACACTGTGTCAAGCTTTTAAATAATAATACTGAAGAACATATTGATGTAAGAGACCCTTCCAAGAAAAAATGAAATTGTAGTATCTCAAAAAGACTTTTGAATCAAACTTGTAATACGAGAAGCGGCAATGAGCCCGATGGGGGAGGGTAAAAAGATTCTAAAAATCTTAGTGTCCAATAGCCAAATCAGCGAAAAAGAATACACAACCTATACTCCTAATCAAAACTAACCCTAAATAACAAGCATATTCATTGACAACAAAATTAACAGATCTTCTAATTGAGCCTTTTCATACAACATCCCTAATTCATTCACATCATTGATCCAAATAGATATACCCAATCACATGGTCTAATTTTCAAGGAAGTTTTGCTCCAGAATGCTACAACATGCTTTCCTCAGCAATGAACAATTAACAGAAAAACTTAACACTAAATCAGATCATTTATACAAGTACCAATACCAGCAGCGAAAATAGCAGGTGAGAGAACAGAGGCAAGGAACAGGACGGCGGGACAAGTGGAAGATGGCAGCAACTCTTCAGACGACGAGAAAAGCAGAGGACAGCGGCCGACGGCTTGAACATCGACAATGGTGGCTGGGCACTGGTGCACGAAATTGTGATGTCACATTCATAATTTGTCACAACTTCGATACAACTAACCAGCAAGTGCACTGGGTCGTCCAAGTAATACCTTACGTGAGTAAGGGTCGAATCCCACGGAGATTGTTGGTATGAAGCAAGCTATGGTCACCTTGTAAATCTCAGTCAGTCAGATATAAAGTGATAATGTTTAAGATAAAGTTACTAACTACTAATGATCATGTAATGAAGACACAAACATAGATAAGCACATAACATAGAAAACGAAAAGCAGAAGAATTAAGAACAAGGAATGAATCCACCTTAGTGATGGTGGCATTTCCTTCTTGAGGAATCAATGATGTCCTTGAGCTCTTCTATGTTAGCCCCCAAAATGTGATCAAAGGATCATAAGGTAATCCAAAGATGCCTAATACAATAGTAAGAGGTCCTATTTATAATAAACTAGCTACTAGTGTTTACATGAGTAAGTATTTGATGTATAAATCCACTTCCGGGGCCCACTTGGTGTGTGTTTGGGCTGAGCTTAAGTGTTGCACGTGCAGAGGCCATTTGTGAAGTTGAACGCCAGTTTTTGTGCCAGTTTGGGCGTTCAACTCTGGTTTTGGATCCTTTTCTGGCGCTGGACGCCAGATTTGGGTAGAAAGCTGGCGTTGAACGCCAGTTTACGTCATCAATTCTTGACCAAAGTATGGACTATTATATATGGCTGGAAAGCCCGCACGTTGTTACAAAATATTGAAATGTTTTGTAACAATAACTAATTATTGTTACGAAAAAATCATAATTTGTAACAATTTTAAATTTGATACAATTTTTTTTGTTATAAATGCTCCATTTTCTTATAGTGACTATGACATCTTTCTCCCAAATCATGAGCCCTCTTTTTCACTACCTCCTTCATTGAATAAAGCTCTCTAACTTTTAATGCAAGAACAAAGAGATATTTACTCTCTTCTCCAAAAGCAAGAAGAAGAGCAAAGAGGGCTAGAAACTATGGTGGCTACCATGACTGAAGCCGTTAACCGCATAGTTTCCTACCTACTTCTCATGCAATCAAGACACTCCCATTGATGAATGTGGAGGATAAACCAAAGAGCATAGTGAGGAAAAGAATTTGGAGCTTCAAGGTGAAGAAGAGGAGTTGAAGCAAGAACCTCAACCAAAGGAGAAAGTTGAGATAATTGAGCCGGAAGGAACGGTTGAAGAATTGAGAGAAATTGATCAGGAAGTGGATTTCATCATTAGTAATGTTTTGTCTATACTGACCAATTTCCTTGATGAACATGTTGAGCCTTCCCCCATTGAATTTGAAAGGGGTGTTGACATAGATCTTATGCAACCTCTAAGGTATGATTTAAGTGATGGGAAAGAGCTAGAAGAAGTTGGTGAAGAAGAATTTAAACTTGAGGAAGCTTATCAAGAGGTAGAGCTTGAAGAATCTTGTCAAGTGGTGGAAGCCCTTCAAAGAAGACGGACGGGAGTAGAAATTACTTTGTCAAGACCATTGGAGACATCTCCTCGTAAGTTACCATCACCACTTACATTTGAGTGGGTAAAATTCTTGTCCTTAAGCTTTATTATCCCGCTTGAATATGATTTGCTTGAGACGAATGGTCAATTTAAGAATATTTGTCGGTTGAAGAGCAAAATAGAGATGGTTAATCGTTGGAAGCACCATTCTAGGTTCATCATGGTTAAATCATCAAAGTTTAAATCCAATGGTTGGAGGGTTGCTAAATTTAATGGGTCTAGGAGGATGTTTGGGTGCTTATATAAGAATTCTGAAGTGATGACACCTGAATGGAAGCATGAAGATCAACTAGAAGGCGGGTGTGAGAATAAGTTTTAGGATCCTGGATTGCAAGAGGAGGATCAATTTTGGGAGCTCCTGACTTATGTGGAACTTCACCAAGGTTTGGTGCACTTGATTGGAAATTCTGGAAATCATTTGAAGTCCAAGCACTGGTGGAAATTCAAGGATGAATTCAATCACAAGTCTCCTTGATTAGAGCTCTCCATAAGTCCAACTTAAGGACAATAAACAAAAGTGCTAGCCACCATGGTAAACTCTTTCTATTTTCTCTTTAGTATATAGTTGATGAATGAATTGAGTTTTCATTGTTAGGTACTTCTTTTCTCTATATCATTCTTGTATATATTGCTCTTAGATGTTAGTTTTCTTGGTTAGATTTGTGTTTTAAGTTACATATTTGAATAGTTAATAATCTTGTCTTGAATTGCCTTTTTGTTTTGCATTGCATGCTTAAAGATTTTGTTAATTTTGGAGTTTGGCTTGTCTTAAAAAAAAAAAGAGAGCATGTCCCGTGTATGCGTGACCCCCAAAATTTGACCATGCATCAATGGTGCGTGGATTGTGCCACCGCATGGCCTGGATAGAGAGTTGTGCCAGGACCATGCGGGTACTGTGCAATGAGCACGAGCATCAGTCACGCATATGCATGACCCATGTGTACGCGTTGCTTCCCATTTTTCCCATGTCATGCGTACGCGTGACCTTCCGCGTACACGTGACCCCCTGTTCACATACTCTTTTTTTCTTCTCTTCTCTCTATTTTTTTCTTCTTTTCTCTTCTCCTCTCTTCTTTCCCTCCTTCAACCATTATCCATCACCACCATTCACCATCTATCACCATCTCCATTTGTTAGATAGTTAGTTTAATTTTCTATTCTAGTAGATTAGGTTGTTAGTATAGGTTAGATTTTGGTGATAAGTGTTGGATTATTAATCTAATTTGCTGTTTATTGCTACTGATTACTGGTATGATGCTATTTTGGCATTGTTATTGTGAATATTCATTGTTGGATTTCTTTATTTAAGATATACTTTATTGCTTGGTATTGATTTTTCATGTTTAACATTTGTGAATACCAAGTGCATGTGAATTGCCTTCAAAGCATTCTAAACCTTTTGAATTGCATGTTTTGGCCATCATGTTATTTAAATTCTTTAACCATGATGAGGCAATTGTATGTAGTTGATGCATTTTTTGTTAGGTGATGCTTGTTTATGATTGATTTTTATTTACGTCACCTAGTTCATGCATTGAGATTGAGAAATTGTGAAATTGGATTGTAAGCTTACCTAGTGACATCTTTTTGAGCTTTCTGAGCTTTGTGGACCATGCTTGCTATGTGATAGATTTCAACTTCTATCTCTATTTTCTTAAGTTGCATAGCACCCATGTTCCACATTCTTTGTCAATTAGGTGATGCGAACTAAATTTCAAAGTGTATCATTGATTGATGTGTGAATTTTATATTTTATTTGGTCCATTACACATCAACCAATTTCCTTCATTATCCATATTACAATTGCTTGATTATTGCTTGAATGCTTTCATGCTTCCTTATTATTTATTTTTTTGTCTTAACCTAGAAGTTTCTTTTAAAGTATCTTAAGCACACTAGAATGGATAAAGTGCATACTTCTTTTGTGTAATTGTGACATAGTTTTCTATACTATTGTGTGTGTTCCAAACCGCGCGCAAGCTTAGAATACGTACACTATTTTTCTTTAATGTCACGCATTAACTCACTCACTTCATTTTAGTGATTCTTGCCTCATTCCGACAATATATGCCTCCTTGCCTTTGAGTTTACTCATTTTACTATTTTATATTCTTCAGGATGAGTCATCATTAGAAACAAGGAGCAGAAGAAAGAACATGCAGCAGCCAGTTGATCCACTAGCTGAAGGTGGCAATCCCCACATGCTCATCTTTGAATGCACCAAGGACGATGCCAACTTTTAAGTGTGGGGAGGTCGTCCGGCCAATCGGCCAATTTTGGGTGAAAAAAATTCTAATCCTAACACTTTTCACATTTTAGAATTTTTAGTTGTAATTTCTTGGATTGAATATATATAATAAGCTTAGTCAAAATAATATATTTTCTTCTCCCTTCTACTACTCCCCTTTTCTTTTGTTATTATTTGCTCAAGAATGAGCAAAGTTCTTAAGATTGGTGTTGCAAAAGCTCCACTTTTTGCCTCTACTCTTCCTCCATGGCACCAAAAGCTGGCGAATCTTCAAAGAAGAGAAAGGAAAAAGCTCCCGCTTCTACCTCTGAATCTTGGGAATCATGGAGATTCCTTACCAAGGTTCATTGACGTTAGGATTTTTGCCAGTAAAGAATTTCATAAAAATAGTCGCGTTGTAGATATAGTCTCTAAACCCACAGAAATCCCTTCGTACAAACGTTTTGGTTGTCAAAAGTAACAAACCCCTTTGAAATTGATAACCGAGTATTCAAACCTCGGGTCGTCTTCTCAAGGAATTGCAGGGAGGTATGTTCTTATTATTGGTTATGAGTTTTTAAATTGGGGTTCTAGAGTTTGGGCAATAGCAACATAACTAATATAAGCATTAAAGTATCTGAAAGTAAGAGATAAATATAAAGCAAAAGAACATTGAACCTGGGATTGAGAGTCACTCCTAAAATTAAAAGAAGTCCTAAATCCTAATCCTAAGAGAGAGGAGAGAACCTCTCTCTCTAAAAACTACATCTACTCCTAAAATTGTGAATGTGAGAGCCTTCCCATGAATGGATGCATTCCCCCACTTTATAGCCTCTAATCTGTGTTTTATGGGCCGCAAAGTGGGTCAGAAACAGCTCAGAATTCGCTGGTTGTGAATTCAGATTCGCTAATTTTCGTCACTTGCGACGCGGCCGCATGGAGCACGTGGTCGTGTCGCCTAGCGTCAGGGGAACTATAGCATATTATATATCAAATCGAAGCCCCGGACGTTAGCTTTCCAACGCAATTGGAACCGCGTCGTTTGAGGGCGAAGAGGTCAGGCTGGACAGCTTAGCAGTTTCTCCAACTTCTTGTATTCCTTCCACTTTTGCATGCTTCCTTTCCATCCTCTGAGCCATTCTTGCCCTGTAATCTCTGAAATCACTTAACACACATATCAAGGCATCTAATGGTAATAAGAGAGGATTAATAATAAGCAAATATAAGATCAAAAAAGTATGTTTTCAATCAAAACACATAATTAGGAAGGAAATATAAAACCATGCAAATAGTATGAATAAGTGGGTAAAGAGTTGGTAAAAACCACTCAATTGAGCACAAGATAAACCATGAAATAGTGGTTTATCATTCATCAAGACCACTTCTATGATGTGGTGAGGTATAAAAAGGTGATACCCGAGGTCGCCTTTAAGCTCAAAGAAGAGGAATATCCAGAGATCCAACACGAAATTTGGAGAAGGGATTGGGAAATTCTGACTAATCCTATTTCTGGAGTTAGAACGCTCATGGTGCAAGAATTTTACGCTAGTTGGAGTTTATCCAACGTTCCATCATCCCCACATGTAACCGATCTGAGGTTACCATAGTCTGAACAATAATAATTCATTGCATTATGCTCGAAAATGAGGTGAAAGTGCACGAGGTAATACCTCAGGAGCTCTACAAGGTAGCTGACAAAGCCTCCACCCAAGCAAGGCTAGCATTTCCTCACCTCATCTATCGCCTATGCCAGTCAGCTGGAATAAGCATAGCAGGAGATACCCTGATTGAGGAGGACAAGCCCATCACCAAGAGGAGGATGCAACATGCCACGAAGTAGACGCTTGGACCACAGCATGAGCCTGTTCAGCTACCTGCACCTGAGATCCCGGAGATGCCTCAGGGAATGTACTTTCCTTCTCGTGACTATTGGAAGCAACCAAACACATCTATAGGGGAGCTGACCTATTCGGTGGATCAGTTGAGGATTGAGCACCAAGATCAAGCTGCCACCCTCCATCAAATAAGGGAGGATCAGAGGATCATGAGGGAGGAGCAGCAAAGACAAGGGCAAGACATAGTGGAGCTCAAATGCTCCATTGGGTTCTCCGGAGGGAGCATCAGTCGCCGTCACTGAGGTGGTTGAGCTCCATTATTCCCTTTATCTATGTTATTTCTGTTTTCCTTGTACTTTACTTTATTTTTTTTGAATTCTAGTGCATGACCACAGTTAGTATTTTATTTCTTTCTAGTATTATTTTCTTTTGTTTTATTCTGGTTATAAGATTTCCTATGTATCTATCACCATGGTTAAATTAATTAGATGTTTCGAGTATATCGTGAGCTATTTCAATTAATTAGATGTGGTACCCTTGCATTTACTTTCTGAATGTATGAATTAACTGTGCATGTCCTCATGCTAACATCAAGAGAAGCTATAAAGATGAAGAGGAATGGTATTAAATGCAACCTATGAATACAACTACATGCTAAATGCTTTTTCTTACTTGGTTAAGAGTAAATAAGTTCTCCAAGACAAATACAAACTAATTTCCACTAATTCAAATCATACAATAAAAAGCAAGTGAACTTGTAAGAAGACAGCTCATGAAAGCAGGGAACATAGAATTTAAGCGTTGAACCCTCACTGGAAGTGTATATCACTCTAATCTCTCAAGTGTATAGGGTAATTCATTCTAGTCTTCTCTAATCATGCTTTCTAAAACTTTGTTCTTCATCTAACCAATCAACAAAATTTAGTATACCAATGCAAACATCATGAGGTCTTTTCAAGGTTGTAATGGGGCTAAGGTAAGGGTAAGGATATATATATATATATATATAAGGCTAAGTGAGCTAACAAATTGAATCCTTGACTAGTCTAAGATCTCACCTAACATATACATACTTTATATAATTTTAAAATACTTTACCTAACTACCCAAATTTTTCCCACTTGTATTACATGCTCATGTATCAAACTTATTTTTGAATTTTGTCCCATGTGCATTGATTTTTTTTTATTTTGCATTTGGGGTATTTTTTTCATTTTTCTTTTCTTATTTTTCTTTTTTTTTGTATCCCCTTATTTAATTACTTAATATATTTTTCTTCAATGCACATGGTAATTTAATTTTTTTGATTTCACATGAGCATGCTTCCCAAATTTTCAAATAACTTATTCAATTTAATTCCCTACTTTTTCATATCATCCCATGTTCCCATAAAATTTCCCACACTTAAATTTTACACAATATCTATCTTAAGCTAACCAAGGATTCAACTTGGGATTCTTATTTTGTTTTTCTGCTTAAGGCTAGTAATGTGGTTATAAAACAGAAGGGATTTAAAAGCTCAAGGGGGCTAACAAGGGTGATGTAAAAGGTAGGCTAATTTTGGGATAAGTGAGCTAAAATCAAACAATGGCCTCAATCATATGCAAGCATGTAAATACACTAAATATTGGTCATATAGAATGGAACAAAAAAATAGATTACAATCATTGAGAAGGAAACACACAGGAATAAAATATTTATGGTTAAATAATGTAACCATATAAATAAGCTCAAAATCTCACAGGTTGTGTGTTCTTTGGCTCAAAAACCATGTTCCAAATACAACTTCAAACAAGTTTTAACAAAATTTTTTTTTTTTTAAATTAGTGAAATGCTATAAAATTTCTTGAAAAAGAAAATATTACTTCAACCAAGTAGTAACTAAATGCATAAAATCAAATAAACATGCAATTAAATATGCAAATGCAACAACTAACAAGCAAATAAGCTCAAAATCTCACAGGTTGTGTGTTCTTAGCTTTTTAAACTATGTTCCAATTACAACTTCAAACAAGTTTTAACATAAAAATTTTTCAATTTAAATTAGTGAAAATTTTCAAAGAGAGGGTCTTAAAAGAATTTTATTACTTTAACCAAGTAGTAACTAAATGCACAAAATCAAATAAATATGCAATCAAATATGCAATTGCAGTAACTAATTTAACAAAGAAAATTTAAACATTGGTGTTGAAACAGAAAGGTACTAACCCATGGAGATCGGTATCGACCTCCACACACTTAAAGATTGCACCGTCCTCGGTGCATGCTGAGATTTGCAGGTGGATGGGGGTTGTGGTTCCTCAGCTGGGGCTCTTTTTGTTCCTTTCCTTGCCGGTAGTTTGGGAGTAGCTTTCTTTTTACCCTTCTTGGTGGCCATCCTGAAAAGGGAAAAAGAAAGTGACTTATAAAGCTAAGGGTTAGAGCAAGGAAGAGAACGGGAAAGGTGGTAATCAATGCACAATAAAGAAGAATGACGTTAACACACGCTCATGAGTACATGTGAAAAGTCATCAATGGAAAATAGCTAGTGCATATGATAACAATTGAATGCAAGGTGTTTATTGGCATGCAGGCAAAGGCATGAGTAGCATAGATCAAGCATTCAATGTCCAAGTTACATTACCAAGTCTTTCAAACTAGCAACATGTTTGTAATGACAATTATATTGAATGAATATGATATAAAAAAGGGTTTTGTGAAAAGCAGGCGTTCAAAGTAGTAGGATAAAAGATACTGAAAAGCAGTGCACAATGCCATACGGGCATTTTCACAAACACATAGCATGCATGGTAAATAATCTAATGAAAATAATAAATTGAACATGCAAGCAACCCTTTAAAAATAAATATATATAATTGTCAAATAATTCCTCTAATAATCCACAAGTAAAATATAGAAATAATGACCCAAACAAATTTCTAACACCAATGAAAATAATGCAATGAATGAAAGTATACAAATAAATTAAAATAAAATAAAAAGAAAAATAAGAAGAATGAGAAGGGAAAGAAGATAAGAAAGGAAGAAGAAAGAAATAAGAAAAGATAAGAAAAATAAGGATTAGAGAAGAAAAAATAAGAAAATTGGCTGATCTGGATATTCTGTGCGCCGCTTGTAACGCGGTCGCGTGAGTGACGCGATCGCGTGGTGCGTGATAAGGTCAGGTGACGCAGACGGGTGGGTCACGCGATCGCGTGGCCTGTTTTGTGCGATTGGCGTGAGTGCAGCCTTGCGGTCGCACAATTCTCTGTTCGAAACTCTTTTTGCCAAAAATCTGGGTGACGCGATCGCATGGGTGGCCATCTTTTGAAAACGACGCGAACGCGTGGGAGAGCTTGGGCTTCCAGCACGAGTCCAGCCCAACTCCAGCTCAACTTTCTGCCATACACCCATTTACGTCGATTCCACAGAGCCACGCGTTCGCATGGGTGACGCGGACGCGTGGGGAAGCTATTTTTCAAATGACGCGGCCTCGTCAGCGACGCGGTCGCGTGGATCAATTTGTGCCATTAGCGCGCCTCCAGCCACGCTTTCGCGTGACTCTCTGTTCATCCTCATTTCTTCCAAACGCACATACGACGCGGACGCGTCGGTGACGCTGTCGCGTCGCGTGCGAAAATCCCTTTTTTTTTTTAAGTCTGAAAAAAAAATATGCAGAATGCACTGTTAATATGAATGTGATGCAAAACTCCAGGTTCAATATAATAAAATAAAATGAAACTGAAAAACAAATAAAACTAAATAAAAATGAAAAAGGAACGATTATACCATGGTGGGTTGTCTCCCACCTAGCACTTTTAGTTAGAGTCCTTAAGTTGGACATTTGGTGAGCTCCCTGTTATGGTGGCTTATGCTTGTATTCATTCAGGAATCTCCACCAATGTTTGTATCTCCAGTAACCTCCGGGGTCCCAAACTAGGCGCAGAAAGCCTTCAAGTAAGTTAAAGCAAGTGACAAGGCCCCAAGAGTGTTGATTACCGGGATGAATTCCGGGGTCCCAAATCTTGCTTTTGCACCCGTCTTTAAGTTGATTATCATGATTCCATCCGGGTGGTTCAGCTTTAGAATTCTCACTGAAGCGTCCAAACAACTTCCTGGACCCATTCAATTGAGCTTTACACCAACCTTTGCTTTTAAACTTAAAGCTTCCAACCATGATGAACTTTGCAGGACAATTCTTACCACTGGCCATCTTCCTCTTACTCTTAATGCCACAAAAAGCTCTAAGTTGACCATCCGTCTCTAGTAGCCCATATTCAAGTGGGATTAGAAAGCTAAGGGATATGAATTTTACCCACTTGAATGTTGTGAAGGATGATGGCAACTTAGGGGGAGGGGTTTCCAACAACTTTGGCAAGGTAATTTCAAGCTCCACTCCCTTGTGCTCTTCTTTGACATCTTCTACCTCTTGATCAACCTCTACAAAATCTTCAACCATGATCTACCTTGGAGGTTGCACGCTCTTCTCAACATCAACATCAAACACCATGGAAGGAGGCTTTGTGACTGGATTTTCCAATGGAGGTACAGCATCTCTTAAGTCTGCAACCACTTCTTCCTTTTTAGTAATTGCTGCTTTGTCCAGTTGTTTAAGTATAAAATCGTAGTCATCCTCGATGTTTTTCTTTGCATGACAACTCCTTTCAACTATTCTTTCATCTTCAAGGGTCTCTCCTACCCTTACCCATAGGGCCTCCTCTAGCTCTTTATGAAGTATGGATTCGCAAAGATGATTCCTTCTTTCCTGTTCCATATCAATAGCATAATTGGGATCATCTTGCTTTTGGATTGATGGATGTGGGTGTTCTTCCATGGAGGGTGGTGATGGGATGAAAAGATCATTATGTGGTTGAAAAGGAAGTGCACTAGAGCTTGAGGGTTGATTGTTGAAGGTATTTGGTGGTCTGATTTGGGCAACGAGAGCTTGTATAGTAGAGTTTAGATTGGCAAGTGCTTTCTCCATGGAGGTTTGGGGTGGATCTATGTATGGTTCATTTGGTTCATAAGGTGGTTGGTATGGTGGATGTAGGTTAGGGTCATATGGAGATGAATGGTGGAAAGGGGCTTGTGAGTATGGTGGTCCAAAGTCATGTTGAGGAAAGGGTTCATAGGCATATGGTGGTGGTTGTTGATAGTCCACTGGAGGTGGTTGTTGCCATGAGGGTTGATCAAATCCTTGTGGCTTCTCCCATCTTTGATTGTTCCAACCTTGATGCCTGTTCTCATTGTAATTTCTTCTTCCTGCAACATAATTGTAACCAGACTCATAGCCAAAGGGGTGAGAGTTCATAGTAGCAAAATAAAAATTAAAAATGAAAATAAAAACAAATTTAAATTAAAAGGTTATTTAAATTTTGAATTTGAAAATTAAATTTTGAAATTTAAAATTTTGAAATTTAAATTTTTGAAATTTGAAATTTGAAATTTGAAATTTAAATTTTGAAAATTTTGAAATTTGAATTTTGAAATTTGATTTTTGAAATAAGATAAGATAAGATAAAAATTTTAAAAATAAAAATCTGAAATTTTTTTTTTCGAAAAAAATTAATTAAAAATATTTTTGAATTTAATGAGGAAAGAGAAAAACAATAAAATGACACCAAATTTCAAATTTTTAGATCAAAACGAAGAAAACAACTAAGAACACCTTGAAGGTCAAGATGAACGCGAAGAACAACTTGAAGATCAAGATGAACACTAAGAACAAATTTTTGAAAATTTTTTTTTAATAACTAAATGAAAACAAATAACCTCTTAATTTATGGAAAAGCAAAAAATAAAAACAAATAAACAAGCAAAAATAAAAAAATATTTACAATAACCAATAATAAGGCACACGTTTGCAATTCCCCGGCAACGGTGCCATTTTGACGTTAGGATTTTTGCCAGTAAAGAATTTCATAAAAACAGTCGCGTTGTAGATATAGTCTCTAAACCGACAGAAATCCCTTCGTACAAACGTTTTGGTTGTCACAAGTAACAAACCCCTTTGAAATTGATAACCGAGTATTCAAACCTCGGGTCGTCTTCTCAAGGAATTGCAGGGAGGTATGTTCTTATTATTGGTTATGAGTTTTTAAATTGGGGTTCTGGAGTTTAGGCAATGCGCACAGGTATAATTTCAAGCAATAAAAAATAAATAAATAACTGTAAAATAAACTTTTGGCAAGGTATGAGAAATTGGAGGTCCAACTTGGTTATCTCTCTCAACAATAATGAAAGTTGAATCTTAATTCCTCCTAGTTAACCTTTAAAGCAAAGGAAAGTGAAGAGACTAATTAGTTTGACCTTCGAATCCTATTTAATTCCTAAGAAAAAGTTGGAATTATTGAAGTTCAGTTCAATTAGCAAGATAGCGATTATCAATTATGCTGAGTTTGATAATGTTGAGTTACTGATTTCTTAACCAAGACCAAAAGAGGAAAATCTAAATTATTTATATAAATAAAAGAAAGCAATCATAAATCTGAAATACCTCAAATAATATTAATTAAGAAAATCATAACATGAATGTAGCATAAGCCAAATAGGCAACATAACTAATATAAGCATTAAAGTATCAGAAAGTAAGAGATAAATATAAAGCAAAAGAACATTGAACATGGGATTGAGAGTCACTCCTAAAACTAAGAGAAGTCCTAAATCCTAATCCTAAGAGAGAGGAGAGAACCTCTCTCTCTAAAAACTACATCTACTCCTAAAATTGTGAATGTGAGAGCCTCCCCATGAATGGATGCATTCCCCCACTTTATAGCCTCTAATCTGTGTCTTCTGGGCCGCAAACTGGGTCAGAAACAGCCCATAATTCGCTGGTTGCGAATTCAGATTCGCTGATTTTCGTCACTTGCGACGCGGCCGCATGGAGCACGCGGTCGCGTCGCCTAGCGTCAGGGGAACTATAGCATATTATATATCAAATCGAAGCCCCGGACGTTAGCTTTCCAACGCAATTGGAACCGCGTCATTTGAGTGTGAAGAGGTCAGGCTGGACAGCTTAGCAGTTTCTCCAACTTCTTGTATTCCTTCCACTTTTGCATGCTTCCTTTCCATCCTCTGAGCCATTCTTGCCCTGTAATCTCTGAAATCACTTAACACACATATCAAGGCATCTAATGGTAATAAGAGAGGATTAATAATAAGCAAATATAAGATCAAAAAAGTATGTTTTCAATCAAAACACATAATTAGGAAGGAAATATAAAACCATGCAAATAGTATGAATAAGTGGGTAAAGAGTTGGTAAAAACCACTCAATTGAGCACAAGATAAACCATGAAATAGTGGTTTATCATTCATCAAGACCACTTCTATGATGTGGTGAGGTATAAAAAGGTGATACCCGAGGTCGCCTTTAAGCTCAAAGAAGAGGAATATCCAGAGATCCAACACGAAATTTGGAGAAGGGATTGGGAAATTCTGACTAATCGTATTTCTGGAGTTAGAACGCTCATGGTGCAAGAATTTTACGCTAGTTGGAGTTTATCTAACGCTCCATCATCCCCACATGTAACCGATCTGAGGTTATCATAGTCTGAACAATAATAATTCATTGCATTATGCTCGAAATGAGGTGAAAGTGCACGAGGTAAGACCTCAGGAGCTCTACAAGGTAGCTGGCAAAGCCTCCACCCAAGCAAGGCTAGCATTTCCTCACCTCATCTATCGCCTATGCCAGTCAGCTGGAATAAGCATAGCAGGAGATACCCTGATTGAGGAGGACAAGCCCATCACCAAGAGGAGGATGCAACATGCCACGAAGTAGACGCTTGGACCACAGTATGAGCCTGTTCAGCTACCTGCTCCTGAGATCCTGGAGATGCCTCAGGGAATGTACTTTCCTCCTCGTGACTATTGGGACCAACCAAACACATCTATAGGGGAGCTGACCTATTCGGTGGATCAGTTGAGGATTGAGCACCAAGATCAAGCTGCCACCCTCCATCAAATAAGGGAGGATCAGAGGATCATGAGGGAGGAGCAGCAAAGACAAGGACGAGACATAGAGGAGCTCAAATGCTCCATTGGGTTCTCCGGATGGAGCATCAGTCGCCATCACTGAGGTGGTTGAGCTCCATTATTCCCTTTATCTATGTTATTTCTGTTTTCCTTGTACTTTACTTTATCTTTTTTGAATTCTAGTGCATGACCACAGTTAGTAATTTATTTCTTTCTAGTATTATTTTCTTTTGTTTTATTCTGGTTATAAGATTTCCTATGTATCTATCACCATGGTTAAATTAATTAGATGTTTCGAGTATATCATGAGCTATTTCAATTAATTAGATGTGGTACCCTTGCATTTACTTTCTAAATGTATGAATTAACTGTGCATAATTGATATTAAGGTTGAGCATATTGGCTCTTGAAGAACAGTAAATTTAGAGAAGTATTATTGATTCTCTAAAAAATAAAAAAATATCGATTCTTAAAGTAAGAAAAAGCAGTAGGAAAAGAAAAGAAAACTAAAAGAAAAAGAAAAATAAAAAGCTCAATGAAAAAAGAAAAGAGCAAGGATCCAATACTTTGAGCATCAATGGTTAGGAGGGTCAAAATTGGCCTAAAAAGCTCAAATGAGTTGCTATCCCTAACTAAATACTTATGGTGGAAGGTATCAAGTAAAAAGCTTGAGACTAAGCAGTTAAAGTTGTGATCCCAAAGCTGATGAGTAAGCTTAAGAACTTTGGGCACCATTGTCTAGGAATTTAAGCAAAGCTAAATTCGAATCCAGAGGGTTCCCACAGTTAAGTGCCTGTGGCGTTTATGTATCTGGTAGTAATACGGGAAAACAAAACGCTTAGATTCACGGCTAGGCCCAAAAGGTGCAAAGAACCAAAAGAAATTGTATTCAAGGAAGAAGAAAAACTAAAAGAAGAGAATCAATAATATCATCTGGATTCTAGTTCCAAGGGATGTCAATACTTCTAAGCGTCAAAGGAAAGTGAGATGCCAAAACTGTTAAAAAGTAAGGAGCTAATAATCCCATTCAATATTTGGAACTGAGCTTTATTGACAACTCTGAGACCTATTGTATTTTTCTCATCTTTTTAGTCCTACTTTGTTTTTGGTTGCTTGAGGACAAGCAACAGTTTAAGTTTAGTGTTATGATGAGTGGATATTTTATACTCTTTTTAGTATCATTTTCTTAGTGTTTTCAGTTACATTTTATCAAGTTTTAGTAGGTTCTAGTGCAAAATTCACCTTTGGGATGCTAATTTGAGCTTTTGTGTTTTTATTATGATTTCAGGTGATTTTTGGGTGAAAATGGCAAGTTTTGACAAAGTCTGATTCAAAGGCAAAGAAAGGATAGCAGATGCTATCAAATCCTGACCTCCATGCATTCTAACGAGCCTATCTTGAGCTATAAAGGTTAAATTTACGTGCTCTCAATGGTGCTGGAAAGCTAATCTATACTTTTCTTTGGAAAGGACTGCTCAAAACGGGCGTTGAATGCCCAACTTACCCCCTTTCTGGCGTTCAACGCCAAAGAAGGACCAAGGCTAGTGTTGAATGCCAAAAACTGGGGTTCAATGCCACCAAGGGAGCACAAGGCAGCGTGGATGTTAACTTTCCAACGCAACTGGAACCGCATCATTTGGACCTCTGTAGCTCAAGTTATGGTCGTTTAAGTGCGAAGAGGTCGGCTTGACAGCTTTTGCGATTCCTTCATTTCTTCATGAGTTCTCCATTTTTACATGCTTTTTCCTTCATTCCCTTGATCCAATCTTTGCCTCCTAAATCTGAAATCACTTAACAAACATATCAAGGCATCTAATGGAATCAAAGGTAAGTTAAGATTAAACAATTAAGGACTTAAAAAGCATGTTTTCACTCTTAAGCACAATTAAAGGAGAATTTACAAAACCATGCTATTTCATTGGATAAATGGGAGAAAGGTTGACAAAACCCTCTAAATTCAACACAAGATAAACCCTAAATATGGGATTTATCATTCATCCAATCACGGCCTTTGGCTCAAAATTCATTCATGTTCAAACAATCACGGCCTCCGACCCAAAATACACCACAACACAATTTAACTTTTTCAATACCTCAATTGAGGCTTATAACTTACCAAAAGAGTGTATCTCACCTAATCACGGTCTCTGGCCCAATTCTCATTCAATATTCATTAACCAACCGAGGTCACACATTTCACCATTATTCAACATCATATTCAATCAATAATTCAATTTCTACTTCATTTACAATAATTCAACCTCAAGACATACCATATCACATAATTCATTCAAGTGCACTAATCCAAAATCATCACAACACCAATCATACCACTTCAACCTATTCTAGAAACGTCTAACCTAGGTTTTCACATAACGTTATATAATGTTTATCCGAAACTAAAATCCACACCTTCGTTGACGGCGGTTTCTCAAATCCTTTGAATCTCCTCTACGATCACACCTAAGCTTTAATCAACGCAACCAAGCCTCACCCAAAATCCTCCTCCAATCAAATGGCGCATCCAATTCTGCACCAAATCAAACCAAGTATTCAAGCTACTCTGTTTTAATCTAATTATACCAAATATCAAGTATTCACACTAGGATTTTCACTTAAAATTGGGGATCGTGGAGGGATTAAGTTTTCTTAGTTTGTACCACATAATCATGGGTCAAAAATCTTTTAGAAATTGTGCTTAAACTTTTCCTAAAGCATTAAAATCATAATTTTTCAAGACCTCAAATCCCAAATTCAAAAATAACATGAAATGGAGAAATGGAATAAGGTTCTTGGAACTACTCATCGCAAAAGTTAGATAGAATCGAAGAGGATGAAAAGGTGATCACGTGGCCATAAACGAATCATCGATCAGAGTTCCAGTTTGAGAGAAAAGTGAAATTGAATGGATGGGTGAATAGTAAAATTTGGGTTAGGCTATCTTCTTTAGCTCCTCGTGGCTCTCCTTCTCTTTATGAAATGAAGTAAAATTTTGGGTGAAAAGGGGGGCGAGTCACGTTTTATATTAAGTGGGCGAGTTAAACATTTTTGTCCTTTCGCCTATTCGCCCCACCTAAGGCCAAAATCTTTAAGATAAGGGTTCCGGTATTTATTCTAGATATTTTTCTGATTATATTTACAGTTTTATTTTCTCGTATGTAGTACTTGATAAACTTAAGCCTATATAGTTAATTATAATGCTGGTATACATTTTTCCACAATTAATTATATTTTCGCACTCAAATTTATTTTCTAAGTTAAATTTTCACTGATGATTTTTCAAATTGTAAGTTTTAAATCTTTTAACTCTTTTAGCTCACTTTTAATTAATCAATTAATTATCTAATTAATTATTTTTCGGGTCTTACAGCATGTGCCTTGCTTTCAGATGAAATGATTGAGACTTTATTGAAGGAATTTTCAAAACCATATCAAGCAAACTATCCGGAGACGTTGTGACAGACGAAGACCATGCCATGTGAGAGGCTATCTTAGAAGTATTTTCTGGTATACCACACATCCTTTGTAAATGGCATCTTCGTCATAACGTTATACAAAATACAAAAAAAAAAGTATTTTTTGGATAACTGATAAACTGCTATTTTATGGTTTATTTTATATTGAATTGAGCGGATCTTATCAATTATTCTCACACTTATGCATATAATTCGCATGTTTTACATTTTCCTTTCCTAATTTTATGTTATGATTAAAAACATGCTTCTTTGGCCTTAAATTTGCTAATTTTAATCCCCTCTTATTACCATTCGATGTCGTGATATGTTTGATGAGTGTTTTCAGGATTTATAGGGCAGAAATGACTTAGAGAACGGAAAGGAAGCATGCAAAAGTAGAAAGAATGCAAGAAAATGGTGTTTTGAGAAGCTGGCAGCGACGCGTACGCGTGGACGATGCGTACGCATGACTGGCACAGAAGACGAGTGACGCGTACGCGTGACCAAGATTTTTACCAAGTGACGCGTACGCGTGACAGAGCGTCACGTGCTGCACTATGCAGAAGACGCTGGGGCGATTTCTGGGCTCCTTTTGGCCCAGTTCCAAGCCTGAAAACACAGAATAGAGGCTGCAGAGTGGGGGAATCAAGCAGATAACACTTCATTCACATAATTTTAGGTTTAGATGTAGTTTTCTAGAGAGAGAAGCTCTCTCCTGTCTCTAGGTTTTAGGTATCTTAGTCTTAATTCTTCTTAATTTCAGCATTCTATCTTAATTTAATTTAGTTTTTTTCTACTCTTATTTATTTTAGCACTTTAGTTTATCTTCTCTTGTTGATTTCGCTATTTTCCCATGTTGTTTATGAATTCTCATTTTAGATTCAATTTTCTATTTAATGCAATTTGAGGTATTTCATAATTATTGTTCCTTTCTTTGTTTGTTATTATTGATATTTGCAATTGGTTATTTAGATTTAATATTCCTTATTAGTTTTCTATATTTTTATCATTTCAACATAATTACCCTCAAGAACCACCACCTCCATATACACCTTGCCCATACCCATCAACCCAAGAGCTATATGATCCTCATCATGTTATTCAAGCGGAACAAGAGTCAAGGGATCATCTCAAGGAGACACTGGATCAACTTCAAGCAACCATTCATCAAATGGAGCGAGTGGAAAGCCGAAAAGCACACGAAGATCTCATGGCTAAAGAATCTCAACTTGAGAACAAGTGATTGAAGTGTGTTCTGCAACAAGTGGAAAAGATAGAGAGTGCTGAACCACCACACCCTTATTATGATGAACCACCCTCATATCATGAACCTTTCCTCCCAAGTAATGAACCCTCATATCCACCCCAATCTCCAATGGATGACACTCTAAATGTTCTTCTTCAAGAGCAAAGAGAGATGCAAAGGACGACACAAGAGTTCATAGCTACCTTGACCGAGGTAGTAGGTAATTTAGCCTCTTTGCGCTTCGACACTCAAAGTACTCCCATAGCTACATGTGGAGAATCAATAGAAGAGCGTAGCATGAAGGAGATACTAGAAACTCTGGTGGACAATGAAGAACATGACTTTGTATTGGAACAAGTGGAGGAAGCCGTAATAGTCGAAGAGGAAGAAGTGGTCGAAGACTTAGGAGATGCCGAACCTCCATGGGAATCTAGAGTTGTAGAGTATTCCTCCAAGAAGATTGAAATTGATGTCAAGAAGGCTTGTGCACAACCTCCATGGCATATTCCTATTGAAGAATTGGATGGGATAGATCAAGAAGCAAGTTCCCTTGGTGATGATGATCATGAATCAAGTCTTCCGAGTGATGAATTTACATCTGCAAATAAACTCCGTGGGTATGAAGAGCCTTCTCTAAGTGAGTTTGAGAATGATGAGGAAGTGGAAGTCCTTCGGAAAGGGTGGACGGGAGTTGAATATGCTTTGTCAAGATCGTTGGAGACTTCTCTACCTAGGTTGCCATCTAGTCCTTCACTTGAGTGGGTAAAACTTATCTCTATTCGCTTTACTGTCCTACTTGAGTATGGTATTCTTGAAACGAATGGTCAACTTAGGAGGCTTTGTGGCATTAAGCGTAAGAGAAGGATGTTCAGTGGTTGGAGTTGCAAATCTAGACTCATTAAGGTCGCGATTTCAAGAGCTAGATGCAAGGGGATCAACTTTGGGAGCTCCAAGCTTGCAAAGAACGCCCTTAAGGCTTGGCAAATTCACTTCGGAATGCTGAAGCTTATTGGAAGTCCAAACGTTGGTGGAAGTTCCAAGATGAGTTCAAGTACAAGCCACCATGACAAGGAGCTCACCAAATGTCCAAGTTAAGGACTTTAACTAAAAGTGCTAGGTGGGAGACACCCCACCATGGTAATTTCTTTCTAATTTCCCTTTTTGTTTATATTAGTAATAAGTTAAATTATCAATTTTAGTTATGTTTATTTCGTTTGATTTATGGTTTAGTTGTTTATTAATTTCTGGTATTATAAAAAAAAAAAGAAAAAAAAGAGCGTGTGTCGATGCAAATTTCACTCTCTAGTAAAAAGTTACAGAGAGTTGGGCTGAAACGGCGCTGGAATTGTGCGTTTAGCACAACCCCACCCATGCGTACGCGTCGCTTTCATTTTGTGGCTCCCACGCGTGGGCGTGCCTGACGCGCATGCGTCGTACGCAATTGCTGCCCCATTTAAACTGAACAGAGAGTTGTGCAAAAACGGCGATGGAATTGTGCGTTTAGCACAATTTCACCCGACGAATATGCGTGCTGCACGCGTACGCGTCACTTTCGTTTCTCTCCACCCACGCACACGTGTCAGTGACGCGTACGCGTGGGTTTGAATTCACTAACACCCCTTACGCGTAAACCCTACCCACTCGCGTCGTTTACCCCTTCCCCCTCAACGTTACATTTTTCTTCTTCTCCCTCCAAAACCCATAACCACCCTCCATCAACCAGCACCGCCACAGCCATTATCGCCGGCGAATTCCCTTTCACCATCACCAAACCCTTCCTTCTCTCTCAGCCGTTTCCTTTCCGGTCGCTGCACTTATGGCAGAATTTGGAGCCCTGTTTTGTGTGCTTCCCTGTGCTCTTCACCGTGCCACCCTCTGCCGCTGTAGAACCACTGTGGCACCGCCACCACTGGGCCAGTAGCGCCTCAGTTCTCTTCCAGTCGCTGCCAATTCCTTTTCCATTTCCATTTTTGCTCTCCCAGGTTCCATGTTCTTCCCCTTTCAATTTTACTCTATTTTTAAATTTTCTTTTAGTTCATTTTTCAAGTTTATATCAGTAGTTGATTAGTTTTTGTTTGATTAGGTTAGATAGAATTGCATGTGGTTAAGTAGTTAGGATGTGGTTAGAGGATTTAGGGCTGATTTTTGCTCTTTTTTTACTGTCTGAAATGGATGATTAAACACTGCTTGTCGAGTGATGATGATTTTGGTGCTCCATGCTTTCACATGCTGTTATTTGATACTATTATATATTGATCAATGCTGATGCTTTAATGTTACATGTTCACAATTTGTTTGCTCATTGCAACTCTTTGTTCTTGTCATGCATTGATGCTCAGTACATTGTGGATTATGCCTGCTGCTGTTCAAATGAAGATCACTATTGTTGTATTTTATTTCTTGCTCTAATCTAAACTTAATCACTCGATTCATGATGCTTAATTGTTTGAATTCATGTTGAATACTTATGATTGGTTGTTAAATTCAAAGAAATGAATGCTGCCCGTTATAAATTCTTACTTTTTCTTATTGGTGGCTAGTTTTAAAACAAACAATTCCTGCTACTGAGTCCTTATTTCAAATTGAACTTCATTCTTGGATTGAGCTATGTGTAATTGTTGAATATTTATCACTTGCAATTGACTACTGAATTCAATGAAGAAATGCTACCTGCATCTACTGCTTTTGTGCATTGTTGCTGATTTGGTGATGTGTTTCAAGTCATTATTTTTGTTCACTCTCAATGAAGGAATGCTGCTATGCTATTTTGAGCTATTTTGTTTTGCTTAATGTTATCTAAATCATATGGAATTACTGCTCGGTGCATCTGTTTGAATTCCTTCAAATTCTTGTGACTTGTTGTTTACTGCTGTTTTAATTCGGGAACGCTCAAAGTACTACTGGAATGCTGTCGAACTTTTCTAAAATCTTTATGCTATTAATTTCCAATTGTGAACTGAATTTGGCATATTTTAAATTTATTCCTACTTGATTACTGCCAAATTCAATTCATGAATTGGTCGGCTAGCATTTTCAGCCCATCTTTGCTTCCCTTTATTTGAACTACTTGCTTGATGGTGACAAGGAACTATTTGGCGAAATTCTGTGTCAAATAGAACCTTGATTGTCCAAGCGATTTTGAACCTCTTTTCTGTTTTTAATTTTGTTTCAAGTTAGGTCAATACCCTTCTATTTCTGTTTTTCTGTCTGTTTGCTTATTTTCCTGCTTTTCTTTCCTCTACTTTATTTAATATTCTGTATCCTGTAATTTCTATTTTCAGGATGTCTAACAGAGGGAAAGGCAGCCAAGGTTACCTCAAGTAAGAGGAAAAGGTCGCAGCCATCCACTGAATCGGTGACCTCAGGCTTATCTGAGCGGATGCTTAATGAGAAGGATAAGGCTGACCAAGCTACGCCGTCTAACATCCCATATAAGTTTTCCAACCTATACTGTGAGCTCAGATTTGAGCACTTTGATAAGCAGAACCTCATTGTGGAAAAGAGACTAGATGTACCCTCCGATCTGAAGCAGTATACTGAGCGTTGGATTGCGGAGAGGGGTTGGTTATTTCTTGACAGAGAGCTAGTGCGAGTGAATGAGACTTGGGTCTGAGAGTTCTATTGCAATTACTACCGAGCGACCCTTGATGCCGTTCATCTCAGAGACATGCAGATTCTGGTTACAGAGGAGGCTATTGAGGACATCCTCCACTTTTAGCCTATGATCAGTGATAAAGATGCCTTCCATCAGGCCGAGGAGGATATTAAATGCATGTCTTTTGATTGGGATGCAGTGTATTGTACGGTTGCCCTTCCTGATACCCCTTGGGAGCAAGGATCCAAGAAAGAGACTTCGAGAGGCATTAAGTTCGACTATCTGATGAAAGAAGCCAAGCTGTGGCAGCAGATTCTATGTACCTATGTCATGCCCAGTACTCATGCTACTAAGATCCCGGCTGATATAATAGTTCTGATTTGGTGTGTCTTAGAGAAGGAGTTGTACCTTCCACGCCTCATCAGGAGATACATGTACCGGGCCAATATCAGAGGCAACTTGCCATTCGCTTGTTTGGTCACACAGCTAGCTCATCGGGCTGAGGTACCCTGGGAGCAGGGCGATGAGGCACTGGCCGCTCACAGTAAGGAAAAGGTTATTGGTATGCGAAATTGCTACTCAGGTTGTGAATTGTTGTTCGAAATTGATTCCCTAGCAATGGCACCAAAAATGGATGCACAGGACCATGGTCTAAACATATCTTTACAACTTCGCATAACTAACTAGCAAGTGCACTGGGTCGTCCAAGTAATACCTTACGTGAGTAAGGGTCGAATCCCACGGAGATTGTTGGTATGAAGCAAGCTATGGTCACCTTGTAAATCTAGTCAGGCGGATATAAAATAATAATGGAGTTTTCGAAAGTAATTAATAAAATAGGGATAGAAATACTTATGTAAATCATTGGTGAGAATTTCAGATAAGCGAATAGAGATGCTTTTGTTCCTCTGAACCTCTGCTTTCCTGTTATCTTCATCCAATCAGTCTTATTCCTTTCCATGGCTGGCTTTATGTGATACATCACCACTGTCAATGGCTACTTTCGGTCATCTCTCGGGAAAATGATCCAATGCCCTGTCACGGCACGGCTAATCGTCTGGAGGCATCACCCTTGTCAATGGCTTCATCTTATCCTCTCAGTGAAAATGGTCAACGCACCCTGTCACGGCAC
>NC_029785.2:76622579-76625935 GCF_000816755.2 Arachis ipaensis
ATCTAAGAGATACTCATTCAGTCGAAGGTAGAACGGAAGTGGTTGTCAAGCATGCGTTCATAGGGAATGATGATGATTGTCACGTTCATCACATTCAGATTGAAGTACGAATGAATATCTTGGTATCGAAACAAGATGAATTGAATAGAAAACAGTAGTACTTTGCATTAATCTTTGAGGAACAGCAGAGCTCCACACCTTAATCTATGGAGTGTAGAAACTCTACCGTTAAAAATACATAAGTGAAAGTCCAGGCATGGCTGAGAGGCCAGCCCTCAAATGTGATCTAAGATAGCATACAACTGATCAAAGATGCCTAATACAATAGTAAAAGGTCCTATTTATAATAAACTAGCTACTAGGGTTTACAGAAGTAAGTAATTGATGCATAAATCCACTTTCGGGGTCCACTTGGTGTGTGCTTGGGCTGAGCTTGAGTGTTGCACGTGTAGAGGTCCTTCTTGGAGTTGAACGTCAGCTTTTGTGCCATTTTGGGCGTTCAACTCTGGTTTTGGCTCCTTTTCTGGCGCTGGACGCCGGATTTGGGCAGAAAGCTGGCGTTGAACGCCAGTTTACGTCATCTATTCTTGGCTAAAGTATGGACTATTATATATTGATGGAAAGCCCTGGATGTCTAATTTCCAACTCAATTGGAAGCGCGCCATTTCGAGTTCTGTAGCTCCAGAAAATCCACTTTGAGTGCAGGGAGGTTAGAATCCAGCAGCATCAGCAGTCCTTCTTCAACCTCTGAATCTGATTTCTGCTCAAGTCCCTCAATTTCAGCCAGAAAATAACTGAAATCACAGAAAAACACACAAACTCATAGTAAAGTCCAGAAATGTGAATTTAACATAAAAACTAATGAAAACATCCCTCAAAGTAACTAGATTCTACTAAAAACATACTAAAAACAATGTCAAAAAGCGTATAAATTATCCGCTCATCAGTTATTCCTTAGGGTGACTGATTTGGTGACCGCCTAGTAGCCCGGCGCAGAGACCGAGCAGCCATAGCAGCAGCTACTGAGCTGGCTACTTCTTCAGCTGCAGCAGGACCATCTGCACCATCTCAACTAGCACCTTCATCTGCATCACAGCAGGTCTACCATCTTGTGCAGCACCGCTTTGAGCACCTTGATCAGATGGAGCACTGCAATCAGCGACGCTATGAGCAGTATGAGCGTTGCAATAGGCGACGCTATGCACATCTGAAGCTGATTGTGACTTCGGGGCGTACTGACATCCTCTCTGAGCTTGACACACCCTCGGAGCACTCTGAGCAGGAGGAGGATGAGTAGGTAGTGGCCCAGCAGAAGGAGACTCATGCTGAGCATCCTACAGAGCCACAGGCACCTACACAGCCACAGCCGACAGAGCCAAAGGCACATCCTTCGACAGGCGACGATAGAGATGTAGCCGATGATCATTCACACCTACCTTGATTGAGAGCATCGAGGACGACGCTGTGATTTAAGTGTGGGGAGGTCGCCATCATCGGCGGAGTCTATATTTTGGTGAACTATTTCACACTTTTGTTCTATTTTGCTTTATTTTGTTCTAATTTTCTTTTAGTACTTGCACATTTTTATCTTATTGTACTTTTGTTTATTTTTACTTTGTTGTATTTTGCACTTTGGGCTTGTTTATATCTTAGATATTTAGCTTGAATTGCACTTTTAGTTTATTAGTTGTGATTTAGAAAATATGGATTATTAAGCTTAGTTTACCCTTTTGCATATGAGAAGTTGGTTTGATTGAAAATAGGGAATAAACTAAAACTTTTAGCTTTTCATAATCACAATATTTCATTTAGTATATATATAATAATAAATGTTGGTCAATTTGTTAAAAATTGCAAGAAATTCATTTTTCTTAGAAAGGGCATTTGAGATTCACATTGATTTGAGTTAAAACTTTTTGAAACTTGCATGATATATATATAGTTGGAATATGGTTTTTGAGCTAAGAACACACAACCTGTGAGATTTTGAGCTTAATTATATGGTTACATTATTTAACCATGATTTTTATTCTTGTGTGTTTTCATCTCTATGATTGCAATCTATTATTTATTCCATTCTATATGTCCATTATTTAGTGTATATTCATGCATATATATGATTGAGGCCATCATTTGATATTAGCTCACTTATCCCAAATAGCCTACCATTTCATTTACCTTTGTTTGCCACTTTGAGCCTTTTAATCCCCATTTGTTATTTATATCACCACATCACTAGCCTTAAGCGGAAAAATAATTAATTGCCCTATTTGAATATTTGGTTAGCTTAAGATAGTGTGTGTCAACTAAGTGTGGGGAAATGTGGGAACTATGGTTGATGAGAATGTATTGTGTTTTTACTGACAAATATTGAGAATTTGGGTGCTTACTCATGTGAAATTAGAAAAAGCATATGCATTGATATATTATGTTTTCATTCATATAAAAAGAAAAAGAATATATTAAATGAAAAAGAGAAGAAATAAATGAATAGGGGATAAAACTACCCCGTTGTTAAGTTCATTAAAAAGATCAATGCATATGTGGTGGAATTAGAATTGATACATGAGTGTGAAAACATGCAAAAGTGATATTTTGGGTAGCTAAGCTTAATTTTAGAATTATATAGAGTGTGTGTATGTGAGCTGAGAACTTAGGTTAGTCAAAAATTCATATGATAGCTCACTTGGCCATACATATATCCTCACCCTTACCTTAGCCCCATTACAACCTTGAAAAGCCCTCATGATATTTGCATTTGTACACTTGATAATTTTTGATTGGTTAGATGAAAAACAAAGTTTTAGAAAAGTATGATTAGAGGAGATTTGAGTGGTTTAACCCCAAACACTTGAATGATTAGAGTGCATATACACATCCAATGAGGGTTCAATTGCTCATTTTCATATGTCCATATTTGATCATTGCTTGTCTTGCAAGTTTGTGAACTCTTTTGATTAACTCACCTCAATTGTGAATGTGCTTTGATATGATTGATTTAGTCCTTGATTGTGCATATATGATTTCTTGAAAATTTGACACACTTTGACCATATATATGCTTATATATATATATAGTAATTAGAATAGCATGATGCATGTAGGTAGCTTGCATCTAGATAGGTTGCGTTGCATAAGTTCTACCATTTTGCCTTCACTCTTTTGGTTCTCTTGAGCTTAGCATGAGGACATGCTAATGTTTAAGTGTGGGTAGATTGATAAACCGCTATTTTACGGTTTATTTTGTATTGAATTGAGTGGATCTTATCAATTATTCTCACACTTATGCATATAATTCGCATGTTTTACATTTTCCTTCCTAATTTTATGTTATGATTGAAAACATGCTTCTTTGGC
>NC_029785.2:76626028-76643859 GCF_000816755.2 Arachis ipaensis
GAAAAGAAAGCATGAAAAAGTGGAAGAAACGCAAGAAAATGGTGTTTTGAGAAGCTGGCAGCGACGCGTACGCGTGGGCGACGTGTACGCGTGACTGGCGCAGAAGACGAGCGACGCGTACGTGTGACCCACGCGTACGCGTGATCAGGATTTTTGCCAACCGACGTGTACGCATGAGTGATGCGTATGCGTGATCGAGCATCATGTGCTGCATTACGCAGAAGACGTTGGGGGCGATTTCTGGGCTCCTTTTGGCCCAGTTCCAAGCCCGAAAACATAGAATAGAGGCTGCATAGTGGGGGAATAAATCAGATAACACTTCATTCACGTAATTTTAGGTTTAGATGTAGTTTTCTAGAGAGAGAGGCTCTCTCCTCTCTCTAGGTTTTAGGTCTCTTAGTCTTAGTCCTTCTTAATTTCAGCATTCTATCTTAGTTTAATTTAGTTTTCTTCTACTCTTATTTATTTTAGCACTTTAGTTTATCTTGTCTTGTTGATTTCGCTATTTTCCCACGTAGTTTATGAATTCTCATGTTAGATTCAATTTTCTATTTAATACAATTTGAGGTATTTCATAATTATTGTTCCCTCCTCATTTGTTATTATTGATGTTTGCAATTGGTTGTTTAGATTTAATATTCCTTGTTAGTTTTCTATGTTTTTATGTTGTGCCTTCCAAACGTTTGATAAAATGTTTGAGTGGGTTTCGATTTAGCTTTTTATATTCTTAACTTGGAATGATTATTTGGAGACTCTTGAATTATCAAAAGCCTTTTGTTGATTGGTGTTTGAAAGTTTCTACTTGGCTTGAGCTTCACTAACTCTAATCTTTGATTAGGACTTGTGAACTTAAGTTAATTATTGCTCACTTGACTTTCCTTCATTTGTTAAAGGTTAACTAAGTGAGTGCAATTTACAATTACCATCACAATTGACATTGATAATGACGATAGGAATTCCGATTATCAATCCTTGCTAGGACTTTTCTTAATTGTTAGTTTATTTCTGTGACATTTATATTCCTTGTTCAACATTTAAAAACCCAAAAAGATACTTTTCCATAGCCAATAATAACTACACTTCCCTGCAATTCCTTGAGCGACGACCCGAGGTTTAATACTTTGGTTATTTTTATTGGGTTTGTTTAAGTGACAAACAAATTAAATTTGATTGAGGTTTAATTGTCGATTTAGATCTATACCTGCAACGCGATTATTTTTGTGAAATTCTTTACCGACGATTTTTCCCCCATCAATATCCTTAATGTATTATTGTATCGACAGTTTAATGCAAAGTATTTGAAGACATATGGAGTGTGGTCATATCGAAATATGGACTTGCTAACAATGAATTGGTCTAGGGAATTTATAATAAGAAAATGAAGTGGGCTATCTCATATTTGAGGGAGTACTTCTTTGGCCATATAAGATGTAACACCCTACCATATAGACCATATAGAGCTTTACGCTTAAGCCGTAAAACAGAGGTGGTGTGGTATTACGGCCTCTAAAATGAAATATATACATAATAATAGTTGAAAGAATTTAAAAAATGAGGAGCCTTGAAGGAAAACTTAAACAAAAATTGTGAAATTTAAAAGTGCAAGGCTCACATAACAGAAACTTGCGAATGAAGAAAAGAAGGACACACGCATAAAATAAGATCGGAGTTGATATAGAATATCAAGCTCTGGGCTCAACCTGCGAAGCCAATGCTAACCAGAGAATATCGTATACACACACACACACACACACACACACACACACACACACACACACACACACACACACACACACACACACACACACACACACACACACACACACACACACACACACACACACACACACACACACACACATAGGTGTTAACTAAACTCTGAGTGTCCAACTAATTGTAGAATTAAGTTAAATGTATTTATTTTAAAAATTGAAAAATTGATCCCTCTATTTTATATGAAATTGTAGAAAACACCCAACAAAAACAAGCATTTATTCTCGCACTACCTGGCTGACCGGTGTGCCAAACACGTTTTTGGCATTTCGGTGTGCTAACAGGGAGCGCGTACCGAATCCGTGCCCGAGAAAGAGTAAGGAAACGGTGGTGAGAAGAGAAGTGAAAGTTATTATTCACTTCGATTTTTAATCGCCCATAACTTTTGATCCGGAGCTCTGATTGACGAGCCGTTAGCGGTCACGCTTTCATCTTGGAATTCTCTACAAAAACCACTGAATAATTTAGTAAGAAAATATCAATTTCACCCCCAGTTCTTCCTTCTCCAATTTCAAAAACTTTGAGTAAATGTATGGAGATTTTGTTAAATTTTTGTGTTTAGGATCACATTAGCTTTGTGAACTTGCTGGGTCTTATCCCAAACGTCCGTTGGTAAGGTGAGGATCCTCTAACCTTTATGAAATTATTGGTATAGGAAACCCTATGTTGATTTAGTAATATTTGTATGGTATTAGGTTAAATTATGTGTTTTGGAGGCAAATTAATGGAATTAGAGGCTTGGGAGTGAATATTTAAAGCTTGAGTTTGGTTCTTTGTTGTTGGATTTTAGATTTGGTGTCTATTTGGAGCTTTGGAATTTTTTGGAACAGTGTATTTGTGGTGTTCTGAGCTTAGGGAGGAATCGAATAATGTATGGTTTTGGTTTCTCGTAGTTAATGTTTAATGTCACGTGAAAACTTAGGCTAGTTGACCGTAAGATAAGTTGAATTATATGAATGATTGAGAATTAGTGATTTTATTAGAAATTGTTAAATGAATTGGTTGGTTTGATTGAGTATATATAGTGTATGTATATAATGTGAGAGTGTTGAATTATTATGAAAATGTGATGATTATTGAAGTTGGTAATGACTTAAGTTGATTATGAGTTATAATAAGGATGATATGTTGAGGAATAATGATAGTGTTGTTTTGATCATGGCGTATCTGGAATGAAATTTATAAAATGGGATGTTGGTATATTGTGGAAGGGATAGAAAGTGTAGGAATGTGGTTTGAATACAGTTGGTGTTGTTTTGGGATATGAACTTTGATTTGAAGTTGAGAATTTGGAAAATAGAGGTTTTGATCTTTTTTGAAAAAAAAATAGATTTTTATCAAACTTTGGCGTTCCATAACTTGAGCATTGGATTTTGGATTTGAATAAAATTTGTTTCAAAGATAATTTCAAGAGCTTTAAAACGGTTTAAAGTTTGTGTAAACTGGAGTTTTGCAAAGGAGGTTATGAATGCCGGAAGTTTGGTATAGAAAACTAATTTTTATGATTTAGCAGCTTTTTTAGGATAAAGGAGGGGTCGCGAATGCGAGCATGCACAAGAGACGCGAGATTTACTCGCTGCCTTGATATCTCGTGTACGCAGATATGGTCCCGTGTATGCGGACCTGTTAAATCGAACGCTTGCATACGCGGGCAGTACATGTTACGCGAGAAGTTCCTTTCATTTTGCCATCTCGTGTATGCGAACATAATCTCACATACGTAAGACTCCTGTTTTAGATAAAAGTGGGATTTTTGTATACTAATCCAATCCTCTAATTTTTTAAATCTCTGAAAATTATGTTTCTGGTCCGATATCTAGGTTTTAGGTTACGGATTAGGGGTAAGGATATTGAAGGATCTAGTTTTGGTATCAAAGGAGAGCTGAGAACTGAATGACTGATTCAATGAGACATTGAGATTGATGATTGAGACATAATGAGAGGGTTGTGATATCATGAGGTGATGATGAATGAGTGGGGTGATGATGACAGATTATGATTGAGATATTTGTGACCAGGAAAGAGTTGAAGAACTGGGTAAGATGCAGTGGCGTTGTCCACTTGCTCTGGATAAAAGATGAGGAAGAAGAATGATTGAATGTGATTATGAGGACAATGATTAAGAATGTGAAGTGTGAATGTATTTTTTGCTATGTTTTTGTTGCATAAGTTTTTCTCTGTTTGTAAAGTGTGTCAGGCACCATATCCCATGAGTGTGACGGGCACAATATCCCAAGAGTGTGGCGGGCACTATATCCTAAGAGCGTGGTGGGCACTATACCCCAAGAATGTGGGAACACTTTATCATGGGAAATACTACGGGCACTATATCCCATGAGTGTAGCGGGCACTATATCTCAAGAGTGTGACGGGCACTATATCCCAATAGTGTAGAGCCATGTCAGAGAGACAATATCTAGGTTAGCTACCGGGTGTGTCAGATTCTGTGAGCTTATGGCCAGTAGGACAGGTATATATCATGTGCATTTGTATGTTTCTACACAATTGTACAAATTCACAAACTTTCACTTCAAGTTCAAATCCAAGGTATACCAATGCCATCTACAAGCCTTCTATATTCTCAATCATAAATTTTCAATCAATTCCAACCTAAAAATCGTACTTTCTAATTTTTCTCCATTTCTACCTTGCCTCAGCACCCAACAACTCACATAATACCCGATGTTATCCTAAATCACCATATAATCTGCTAGCTCTAACAGTAGTAGTCTACGTGGTATAATTTTGTTTGGTTCTAAGTTTGACACTCTCAGTCCTAAATTCTCATACCTGCCATAGGCCACGATTAAAAACAGTGATTCCGTATCCTGTATGGCAATTAGAGTTCAGTTACCATCTTTGCAGTTGCCTCAACGTTGCTGTTGAAATCGATCGGCATCCAGAGTCCTCCCACGTGGACAATCCCTGGATATATGCCCTGGTACACCACATCGGTGACATAGACCTAACCCAAGCCTGCGCGGCTCATTTGGAGCAGTCTCATCCTGACCTTCTAATGTTAAAACCCACTCTATGGAACAATCTTCTGCGAGATGACTCTTCTGGATTAACTCAGCCAAATTCCCTATCCTCTATGGGTTCACATAATTGAATATCTCTTTCTTGAGTATGAGTCCCCTTCTGTTACTGGGTACATGCCCATTCTTCAAAGTTAGCTAGATCTCCTTGACAAGTCTTTGAGAAGCAGCACAGGTTATTAAATTCTCGGGTATACTCATCAACAAACATACCCTCCTACTTTAGCTGCATTAGCTCCAACTCCTTCGCGATGCAAATTGATTGCAAGAAATATATATATAAAGGGAGTTATTAAACAAGAAGCCTAAAAAGGAGCGAAATAAAAATCACGATCGTAACCACTCTCGTATCGAAGGAAAGAAGTAAAACGCGTTTGGAAAGAGGTAAATAACTAAAACAGTAAAGGATAAACAGAATATGGCAGAATACATATAATAAGGTATAAATGACAGTGAAAAATCCTAATTTTGTGGTTTATCTTGTGTTGATTTTAGGGGATTTTATCAACTTTTCTCATATTTATTCAATAAAATAGCATGATTTTGTGAATTGCTCCTAATTTGTGCTTAAGTTTAAAAACATGCTTTTTAGGGCTTTAAATCACTAATTTTAATTTACTTTAATTCCATTTGATGCCTTGATATGTTTGTTAAGTGATTTCAGGATTCGAAGGCAAAGATTGGGTTGAAGGAATGAAGAAAAAGCATGCAAAAATGGAGAATTCATGAAGAAATGAGGATTTGCTGAACTGAAGGCCACGCACACACGTCACCCACGCATACACGTGAGATGGAAATTCACAAGCGACGCACACGCATCACCCCACACGCATGCGTGACCAGGAAAATTGCCGATGACGCGTACGCATGACCCATGCGTACGCGTGACAAGCGGCACGTGACTCACTTAAAGACAAAACGCTGGGGGCAATTTCTGATGCTTTTGAACCCAAGGATGGCAAGGGATTGAGTGTGGGAGAACCATAGTGTAGTTTCCATCATGTTGTAGGTAGAATTCTAGAGAGAGAGGCTCTCTCCTCTCTCTATATTTAGGGTAGAAATTAAGGTAAAGTTAGGTTAATCTCTCTCAAATCTATCTTTCAATTCTTATTTTGATTTAGTTTTCCCTTTTAAGTCCTTGTTATTACAGCTTTGCTCTTCTAGTTCTTGTTGTTAATTTCCCTTTCATGTCATTTTTATGTTTATGAACCCTTGTTGGATCTCAATTTCTTTTGATGCAATTTTATATTTCTATGTCTCTTGATGTTTACCTCACTTGCTATTGTTGATTTCTTGCTTTTGTTAGTTATAGCTTTTATTAATTCTTGCATTTTATGATGTTTACCTTTATTGCACTCTAGGTATTTGTTAAAATGTTTTCACTAGTTTTTGGGTAGTTTTCTTGACTTTTGGCCTAGGCTAAGGGAATTGAGTGACCTTGAGTCATTGGGTCTCAATGAATTGGTGATTTGAGAACCCTTAGTGGTCAATTTGATAACCATTGACTCTAGCCTACTACTAAGTCAATTAGTAGCTAGGTTAGGACTTATAGATTGATGTTGATCAAGTCTATTTGACGTACTTAATGCATTTAGGTAGAAATTATACTTACTTCAAGCATAAGAGTAGACTAAATGGGTTGGTCCCTCATAATTGTGAATATTTAGTTTGTAGATAAGGATGGTGATCTCAATTACCTATGTCTAGCCAAGAGTTCTTCCTTTCTTTTATTAATTCTTGTTATTTACTTTCTTGCTTTTATATTTCCTTGCCAATTACAAATCAAACCCCCTTTGCATCTTTATAGCCAATAATTGAACACTTCATTGCAATTCCTTGTGAGACGACCCAAGGTTTAAAAACTTTGGTTAATTCTTATTGGGGTTTGTACTTGTGACAACCAAAATCTATTAAAATTTGAATTGAGCATTACTAGTTGGTTGGGAACTATACTATCAACAGAATTATTTTGAATGAAATTCCTAACCATATGAAAATGCTCATTCAGATAGCCACTAGCCACATCCTGCGAAGTTTAAGTCGAATAGGATACAGAATTTAAAACAGTTGACAACAGTGTTTCCTATCTCTCCCAAATATACATCATAGCCTCTATAGGCAAGTTCCAAAATTAATAATTACATACATCATAAAAGGTTTTACAAAATAAGGGGGAAAGAATCTAAGCAAACTGTAAAACAGGAATTAGGTAAACTTTGCCGCGTCCCAGATGAATCATAGCTCACTGCTGAGCACCTGAAGCTGTATCTAAAAAATAGAGAATATATACAGAATGAGAACCCCCGACCCATGGGTTTCCAGTATGATAAAAGTGCCAAATACATACAATGCACTGTTATAAGAACTCACTAAGCATCTTAAGCTTCCTTTCATCAATTATTCACCTTAAGTTCTCACTACTCCATAACTTAGGCAACTGTCTTAGGGGATACTAAGTCTAATTCAATTTATCATCTTTCCCAACCTTCTAACTTTCCAACTTCCAATTTAGAATAGAACCATATCCAGAACCAGCACCAGCCCTCAACGTCAACCAACACCAGCATGAGAGACCTCTTAGTTGTACAAACAAAAACAATGCAAACAAGTAATACACAAGTAAGGCATGTAAGGCAAGTAGCATTTAGTGATATAACATATTCAATTAGGAAACTCATACAAAAAGACATTCCCAAACAAATAAAACATATGCAAATAATGCATGCCTGTCCTGTGGCCAATGAGTTCATTTATCAATTATACAGCCAAATTTGACATGTCCGGTAGCTAACCCTAGACAGTCCCAACGTACACGCATCTACCAAGAGGAATTTTACATCTTCAAGGAGGAACACCTGGAAAGGTATAAATGTCCGGCCACAACTTGTGACACAGGGTCAAGAGAGTTTCCACCTCATTCCGGAGCAAGCGGAATCACTCCACTGCATCTACCCAGGCAATTACATTTCACCACGTCCCGACGCAAGCAAAATCACTCCACTGCAACTACCTAGGTAGGTACATCTCACTACGTCCTGGAGCAAGCGGAATCACTTCACTGCATTTACACAAGCAGATGTACTTCATCAGACTTAGTCTCCTTGTCATACTTATCCTCAATCATATTCCTCATAAGTAATCATCATCATCCCTCATCATCATAATCATTCTATCTCAACCACATCCCGGAGCAAGCAGAATCACTCCACTGCATCTACCCGGACAAGTACATTTCAATCTCAATCATTTATCACTATCTCTCAATATCATTATCCTCCTCATTATATCTTAATCATAATAAATCATCTTTACTAGTCATCCTCTTAATCATTCGTTTCACATCTTAATCATAATCATATTCAACATTAAATCTATCATCAACTCATCACGCATCACCTCACGTCTTACTCAATTTTCTCAATTTCACTAACTCAACTCTTTAGATTTGGCCTCTAACTCTCCCATCCTTAATTGCACCGGCTCTATACTCCTATCGGGGTTATAAAGGCTTAAAAGGCTAGAAAAATGGTTGAGGACGTTAAAAGTTCAAGTTTGAAAATCTGGGTGGTCATGCGTACGCATGAGTGCAAAATTAGGCAAACTCGCGTACACGGAAGACTTGGGCAGCGGGGAACGCTTGCATACGATCACCATGTCCGCGTACGCATGAGCGTTTTTATGCCAAAGTCGCGTAGGCAGCCATGTCCCGCGTACACATGGGCAAAGGCATAGCCAATTCATGCGTACGCATAACAGTGCTCGTGTACGCGTGACATATCATAATGGGAAAAAACTGATATGTTATAAAAATACAAGTTTTTCACCGCAAATTTTAAACCTTTGTATCTTTTTCCACAAAATTTACTTTTTTCAATCATTCTTGAACCATTAGAAAGATCGATAAATAAATTTTCATAAAAGTATAGATTTTTAAAATTTTCAACTACGATGACTGAGTCACAGCCCGTCGAATATGGCCAAAAACTAGTTTTTACCAAAAAGCATAATTTACCAATTTTTCCAAAGTTCACAAGCCAAAATAATTTTTTCACTTAACACATTAACCTCACACCAACTCAATCCACATATCCACACTCAACCAAAATTTAAACCTACTTCATTTACATATTCCAACTTAAATACATCAATCCAACACCTCAAAAACTCATTTTCTACTATACCGTCAATCATTCCAATTTTCACACATTCCATACCAATTCTTCATTCAAACTCATATATCATCACACAATTCAAACACCACTTATCTTTCTTACCTTTTTTCGTCCTCTGGCCTGAATTCCACAGCTTCTAGCCCAACATTTATCAATTCAACAAAAATTCATATATGCATAATCATTATCCAATATGAATTCCATTCATACATTTACTATACATACTAATACATTCAATCAAACATTCAAGCTTAATCCTAGGGGGATCTAACCTAGAAATTCTCATCACACCACATGGTACTTAAATGAAACTTAAACCACACCTTTTGTGACGGCGGTTCGCACACAACACTTGAGTTCTCCACTCCAAAGCTCACCCAAAAGTTTCACAAGCAATTTTAAGTCCTCAAAGTGTGCCAAATTCACCCAACAACACTAACATAACCAATTTCACATATGAATTAATCTAGGGTTTATAAAATCTTATAAATCACAAGGTTTTGGCAATTTCTTACCTTAACCCATGGAATTTACTTATGAAACTCATAATAGTTCATACTAGAGCATCTCTAAACAACCAAAATTACAAGATTTCCTCAAAACCCAAATCAAAACACAAATTTAGAGGGAAAAACAAAACTGGGTAGAGAAAAACAAAATACTCATCACAATATCTAGATAAAATCGAAGAGGGTGAGTAGAGCGACCCGTGGCTGTAAACGGCTAGTCAATCGGAATACCGGAGAGAAAGTTATAGTAGTTGGAAGATCAAGGAGTTAGGGTTTTGTTTCTTCACCATCTTCTCTCCTTCTCAACGTGTTCTCTCTCTCTCTCTCTCTCTCTCTCTCCCTCCCTCTCTCTCTCTCTCTCTCTCAAAGTGAAAGTGTGCCGAGCTTTGGCTGAAATGGGGGTATTTATATTGTGGGCTTGGGCCTCTTGGGTCCGATCAACTCGATTTAGCCCGTTGGCCCAACTTTAGGCCAAAACCTTTAAAATTAGAGTTTTAATGTGCATTTTAATTATTTTTATCATCTCAATTACAAATTTTAACATTTTAACCTTTCTCGCTCATAATCAATTTTTTCAGCTGTAGTATCAGATAGATCTCAGCCGGTATTACCGGTCAAAGTTCCAGTGCGTGTTTTTATGCAAAAAACTATATTTTTCAACTCAGAAAAATTCACTCAGTCAAAATATCCTATTTAAATTATCAAATTTTGATTGCTAAATTTTCTAACTATTTTTGCTCATATTTAATTAATTACTTAATTAATTAGAGTTTGACCGGGTTTTACACTTTGTAACATCACATAATTCAGTTTTATATACCTAACTTCTAACGTTCATAACTTTCTCTACAAAACTATAATTTTCCTCATCTTTATACTGTTGTAAAGCTCTCACAACCATCTTCAATTTGAAATAAAGTTTACTCAATTCCAAACTTCGAGGGCCAAGGTAAAGCCACCGAAGTTGGTTAAACAAGATTTTATCAAATTTGTCAAATCCTCAAAATACCAAAATCTCTCAAACCAAACCAATTTAACCACAGCCCAAACAATATAAAAACAACCTAAAAATCTATACCAAACATTCATTAACCATTTCTCAATCATTCAGTCATCTAAACCATTCAACTCTCCCTGCATCCAACTCATTCAACAGTTCTAAATTCAACCTCAATCACATCAGTGCTCCTCAATTTCCATTAATCTGCATCAACATCAATCTTACCATTCAAAATTTCCATCAATCATCAATATTACATGTATTCATTCTTTCATTCAATTAATCACATTATCATCAATTCATCATCATCAAAACTCATAATTATCATCAGTTATCATCAACATTATTAATAATCAACATCAAAATATTCATCAATCATCATCAACTTCATATCCCATAACATGCTAAACAACAATTAACCATTTCATGCAAAGACATACAATTCAATCATATCTTAAATTCATCTAGTCTAAGTTGTCCACAACATTACATATTATTTAAAAGAAACCGTAATCATACTTTGGCCAATTCCCATATAAGCACAAAATCACCAAATTAATCCTCTTTCACAAGCTTTCCAAGTTCAACAAGACACCAAACTTAGCCACCACTTTACCTCATATCATTCCAATCATCGATTCCACTCCAAACAACATCAATTCAAGTTATGTATCGTACAAATTACCATAAATCAATCCTAAAGTTTAACAAATTGATAAACTACAAGAACTAAGAGCTTTTTTACCTTATCCACTATGGATTAGGACAAAATCCAATAATTTTCCAATGCAAGATACCACCTAAACAACCAAAAATACAAAATCTACTCAACAACCAAACCCAAAATACAAAGATGTATAGAGCAGAGAATTGGAGTATATATTTAGAGATTCTTGCCATGTTGTTTATATAGGATCGAAGAGCTCGTCAAGAGCTTCGCGTGGCCACAAATAGCACACAAATTGGAACTCTGTAGCTCAAGATATGAGCCAAACAAGGAGATAATGAATAGTGTAACCCTTCTCTTCTCTTCTTCCTCTCTTCAGTGCCCCTCTCTATCTCAATTTGGTGGGTGAAATGAGCTGAATGCTCATTAAGAAGGCTTATATATGTTGGGCCTTATGCCAAACTTGGATCCGGTCCAACCGGTTAGCGTTTTGGGTGTGTTTGGCCCAACTTCAGGCCAAAACCTTTAAAATTAGCATCCGGTTTTCTATCCCAAATATTTTTAACTTCTCCGAATTATAAAATTCAACTTCTTAAATTTATCTACTCATTAGTTTAATTCCCTCACTCGCAGTCCCAACCGATACGCGTTTTTACGTAATTTTTCGCAGAAAATTACATTTTTCCCACTCGAAAAATCCACTGATTTTAAATCTCACCTTTAAATTTTCTAATTAATATTTCTAAATTTTTGAACGTATTCCAGACAATTAAATTATATTTATCCTATTTTATTTAAATGGTTAATTAATTTTATGGTTCTTACATCTTCCTACCAATTGTTTCACCTTTATGATTCTTGATGAGACAAAAGTTAAGAATTCTCTTTTGCAACTTTCATTCTTGATCAATAAAATGTTCAGTGAGGCAAAGATAGTTTAGATTTTATACAGAAGTCCAACAATCAATGGTTAAACACACACTTTGATTTGAATTGATAAAGACACTCTTCAACTTATATTTTTCATTCATGAACAAGTTCTAACAATCTCTAGCAACTGAAATCCTTGCTGGAATATGGAGTTTTGGCTGCAAAACACTCATGAAATAACGAAACCCCTCTCCTTCAACAAATCTAAAAGGCAACTCATCTACGATTATCATTCTAGCAAGGAGTTGCCTACATAAATCAGGATCAAATGACACAGAAGTCAAACAATTATCCAGCTCATTTCCTTCATCTTTTTAAGTTGCTGCATAACAAGTGTTTTTTGTGTGGAATCAAGTGAATCTTTGGAAATTTTCTACACTGACTCATCAAGTGACTTTTAAGATTGCTGGTACCATTTTTTTATGAATCAGCCACATAAGATGCTCCACATCATTTACATATAGCCTTAGGTTCGGGACCACTTTCATCTTTTTATAAAATGCTCCCAAGTCATCCAAGATCTAAGTCTAATAGGTTTTTTAGTGTTACCTGGTTCTTCAAATTGGCCAAGATTAGGTGACTCATTAGCAACATTTCTTTGCCTCTCCTCCTCCTAGATCTAGTTCCATCATTATTCTGATCACTGGGCGGTGATAGCGACAGCGTCTACGTCTGCATCTATGTCTAAGTTTGTGGCTGCGACTGCGGCTGTGGCGGCAGTATCGACTTTGACTATCCCAAAGATCTGACTGATTCAAAAGTGGATAGAGTAGCACCGGTAAATCCTGGTCCACTATTTTAAACATCCTGTGATAACAAAGAATAGTTAATCAGTTTATGTTATTTTTCTCAATTAATCAGCATATTCAATTGTTACCAACATACACATTACAAAATAAAAATATTACCTTAGGATATGAAGCTGACATTGTTGACCTTAAAATTGGAAGCTAAAATCAACTGAACAAATGTAAAATCTACAAAAGATTAAAAAAAAAGAATTCAATCAACAAGAACAGAATACTTAATTTAACACAAAGTTTGACAAATTTTAATCACAAGAACAGATAGTTAAAAATAACAAGAACAAACACAAAATTTAACACAAAGTTTAACAAAAACAAGAATAAATACCTCGAGAACAATACAAAATTAAACAAAAACAAGTAAAAATATACTGAGAAGAGGGGGCGGCAGCGACTTCCACTACAAAAAAAAGACTAAATTGTAGGAGTTTGTTAATGAAGGTTTTCAAAAAATCCTGTAAATTTGAATTTGAAAATAAAATATTTTATTTATTTTATTAAAAAATTTATTAATGGGAGTTTTAATTTTGAATAGTAGAATTTTCCACAACCCCATAAATTAAAAAGAATCCCTCCACACAATTTGGTAGGCAAAAAATCCTCCTCTTCCCGCGAAATCCGATTCCCTTCCTCCTACCCTTTTCTGCTCCCATTCTCCTAAGATTTTAACTACTTCGTTTTTTACATTTCTTTATTGATTGCTGCTATTCGCTGTTGTGCCTCTGCTACTTGTGTTTGTATTGTTGCTGCTATTCGCATTGGTGTTACTGCTGCTATTCACTTTTGTGTTCGCATTCGAGCTCGTGTTGCTGCTACTGTTTGCGTTCTATTGCTGTTGCTATTTGCGTTCATAGTTGCAACTATGCTTCTATGCAAAAGTAACAATTTGCTAGCATACACAGATGGGAACTATTAGGGTTTATAACCTGATTTTTGAATTGCACGTGTGGTAGAAAACAAAAGAGGGATTTGTTGCGATGATTATACAGAGCTTTATTTATTTAGATTAATGTTTCCTCTATTTAAATGAATTGCTGCTTGAGTCTCTCTCTAATGCTGACTCCTGATACTGTACTTAATTGTTAACATTCTCTTTTTGTGTTTTCAACTTGTTTTCTGTAAGTGATATAGTACTACTACTGAGCCCTGTGGTTTTTTAACTTGTGAAATCGACAGTGGTATTTTAATTTTTTTGGAATGGTTTATTTTTTATGGTGGGTAGAATGGAAAGAAGATTAGTTAAGTTTGTAATCCACTTTGATATTAATGGGCCAATGCATTATTTTTAAACATTCCACGATTATTCAAATCCCTTCTCCCCCAGTGTTAGTAATTTTGGTAATATTTGATCAAACGTCACTACACTTTAAGTAAAATTTTGCACCTAGATAGAAGGTACTGATTTGTTTCAATTGCTAAAGCTTTAGCCTTATTGCTTTTTAAACTGACAATACCAAGTTAATGTTTTCTATCTCTCTTCTCTCTGTGATGATACCAAGTTATTCTTAAGAAGCTTGATACATTCAAAGACTGTTTAACTATTACACTGAACGATGTAAAACTTATACTATCATTCAATTAGATGCTTGTGTTTATGTGACTTTCTAGATAGTGGGTGGTCAAGTCAAAGATTTTTACAAATATAGCAATACATAAAGAATGTCTGTATATATGTATTGATATTTTTTAAATTCATCATTCATGCAAGTTATATATATGCTTTTTTCATTAAAAAAAAAGTTTACGTTGGGATTTATTTTGCTAGACATAAAAATCATTTATTAATCTTCATCTAAAAATTTAAGCTTTTTAGCCTCTAGTGAAATTGGCTCCTGACAATCTGACATTGTATTAGAACTCCTATAATCATGTAGTCTCCAATTTGTTTCTACTACTATTCTTTGAACTAAAATGTTGAATTTCAGTACATGATGGAGCATCTTATTTTCAGTACATGCAAGTTTTGCTTTGCTTCTTCATTCTGTAATACCACATGCATGATTTGAATGAAGTTTTATTTTGAGATAATTAGATTCAATGTGTATATACATTTCAAGGTTTGAATTTTCTGGCTCTTCCAACTCTGAAGGTGATTGACTGTACATTGTTACAGTTCTACTTGCATGTGTTTATTTCTTTCTGTTTGTGCTTAATCACCTTAAGAAAGATCATAGGATTATAAATTCATAATCAATTTCCATGTTTCTTATGGTAGTTACATTTGAAATCCCCTGTTTTATTACTATGTGAATATTTATGTACATTATTACTGATCATGATTTCAGAAGAAGAATCTAGATGAATTTTATTAACAAACTACTAATATTCTTTTTAAAAAAGAATCATACTATTATTAAATTATTGACATCAACGAAGAAAAAGTGAATCTAACAAAACCAGGTGGAACCTCTTCTAATGATATAACATGATTTTTGACTGAATTTTTCTAACTTTTTATTGTTACATTCCTCTACAGCAATGCCAAAGTGTAAATGTGTTACGGATCCAGCCCACGGATCCCGGACCCACGACTAAACCCGAACCCGGTTCCTCGGGTTTGACCCATCTCCATCTTCCAGAAGGCCCGAAACCGGCCCTCCAGAGCTCCTAACCGACTTTCGAATTCAAACATCTCCCTTATCTTAGCCAGATAAGATAAGAAAAGATAAGATGCTCACCAACACCTATAAAATGAGGACCCAAGTCCCTCAGGTATTCATTCATTCCTCACACCTTCTACCTCTTAGATCCATTCTGACTTGAGCGTCGGAGTGTCTTTGTAGGTACCTCCCCCCATTACTCCAGTCAAGCGATCCGGCATCTGCCTCGACCTGCAGGTTCCCGATCCATCTCTCAAACCCGTACCAGAGACATCTTGTACATTGGCGCCGTCTGTGGGGACCTTTGCGCTAGCCGAGCCGGATGGGGGACGCCCTGGAGGAAACCCCCTCAAGCCAGGATGACTCTCGACAGCTTCATCCGACTCCAGAACACCGGGAGGTCACGAACCAAGCAAGAATAGCAAGCACTATCCACCACATGAACGACCACGTCGTCACGGACCAACGACATCCTGAGAAAGCTAGGGATAAAGCGGCACAGATCATCCAGGATCTCTGCCTCCGAGTCCAAGAGCTTGAAGGCAAGCTGAGCAACAGAGAAAAACACAACAACGAACATGGAAGCCAGGCAACTTCCAGATCAAGATCCCGCCGCGGCAGGTTGCCGACCCAACAACGCGATAGGAGAGACGGTCGCAGCACCTCGCGCGACCACGATCACGAGAAATCGCCGGAACAGCGGTACAACAAGAAACACAACCGCAGCGCTTCCCGAGATCTAAGTCATCAACACGACTCAGACGAAGATCGGAGGCACCGAAATACCAAGCGCACAAGAAACGACCACACAATAATGGGAGCTACACCCTTCACAGAAAGAATCTTAAGAGTGAAACTCCCCAAAGGTTTCGACAAACCTACCGACATGAAGTACGACGGGACCAAGGACCCCCAGGAACATCTAACGGCCTTCGAGGCCAGGATGAACCTGGAAGGAGCGGCCGATGCGGTCCGATGCAGAGCCTTCCCGGTAACCCTCGCGGGGCCAGCAATCAAATGGTTCAACGCCCTCCCAAACGGATCCATAGCCAATTTCCACGACATAACACGAAAGTTCATGGCCCAGTTCACAACTAGAATTAGTAAAGCCAAACACCCCATCAGCCTGCTAGGGGTCATGCAAAAACAAGAAGAATCCACAAGGAAATACCTCGACCACTTCAACGATGAATGCCTAACGGTCGACGGGCTCACGGATTCCGTTGCGAGCCTCTGCTTAACCAACGGACTCATGAACGAAGATTTTCGCAAACACCTCACCACCAAACCAGTATGGACTATGCACGAGATCCAGAATGTCGCCAAAGATTACATCAATGACGAAGAAGTCAGTCAAGTCGTCGCCGCCAACAAACGACAGCACGGTAACACCCAACACGGCAACTCAGCTCCTCGCCAAAATCCACCACCCAGAGAGAATCAAAGAGACCACCCCAGGCCGACAAATACAAACCGACCACGAAGAATTGGCAAATTCTCTAATTACACACCCCTGACAGCACCAATTACGGAAGTATACCACCAAATAGCAGACCGAGGCATCATTCCGAAAGCCCGACAACTCAAAGAAAGGACGGGAGGCAACAAAACCCTCTACTGCGACTACCACCGAGGTTACGGTCACAAAACACAAGATTGTTTTGACCTTAAAGACGCCCTCGAACAAGCCATACGAGACGGCAAGCTCCCAGAATTTGCCAAAATCATCAGAGAACCCAGGCGCGCGGAAAGAGACAGGTCGCCGAAAAAAGACGGGCGTAACCCGAGAACCCAGAAGCAACCCCCCAGAGGAAGCCTAGAAGACGACCTGACCATTATAGTAAATGTCATCACGGGCAAAGACATATCGAGCAAGTCAAAACTAACAATGAAAAAAGACCTCAAAGTAATGGCGGTCAGAAACCAGACTCCAACCACTACAGCCGACAACACGATAACCTTTTTACCAGAGGACTGCCAGCACGGCACCTCGGCCGAAGATGCCCCCTTCGTCATCTCGGCCAGAATCGGAACAGGACTAGTACGACGGATACTGGTAGACACCGGGGCAGACTCGAACATCCTCTTCCGAGGAGCCTTCAACAAGCTCGGGCTCCACAAAGACAACCTCCAAACACACCGCAACGGAGTCACGAGACTCGAAGACAACTTCCTCAAACTAGACGGCTCAATCACCCTTCCCATCACCATAGGAACAAGCAGCCAGAAGAAGACAATCCTATCCGAATTTGTAGTCCTAAAAGACTCCACAGCCTATAACGTGATTCTCGGAAGAAAAACAATCAACGACTTCTCCGCAGTCATCTTTACCAAAT
>NC_029785.2:76643876-76676993 GCF_000816755.2 Arachis ipaensis
GACTACACGGACCTCAACAAAGCCTGCCCAAAGGACGCCTTTCCCTTACCAAACATCGACGGACTAGTAGATGCCGCATCCGGCCACCGATACCTCAACTTCATGGATGCGTATTCTGGCTACAACCAGATCCCGATGCACCGCCCAGACGAAGAAAAAATAGCGTTTATCACCCCAGACGGGGCATACTGCTACACAGTGATGCCCTTCGGCCTAAAGAACGCGGGAGCCACCTATCAAAGACTCGTCAACAAGATATTCCAAAACCTATCTGGAAACAAACTAGAAGTCTACATAGACGACATGCTCGTCAAGACCGAATCTGGTGAGCAACTAACCGACGACCTCAAGGTCATAATGAACACCCTACGGAAGCACCAAATGCGACTCAACCCGGCAAAATGTGCCTTCGGAATGGAGGCAGGGAAGTTCCTCGGCTTTATAATCACGCAACGCGGAGTTGAAGCAAACCCGGAGAAATGTCGCGCCGTCCTCGAAATGACGAGCCCAAAAAACCTTAAAGACATCCAAAAGTTCACCGGCCAATTGACGGCGTTATCATGCTTTCTCGGGGCATCGGCCCAAAAGGCGATCCCCTTCTTCAAATTAATGAAAAAAGGAGCCCCTTTCAAGTGGGAGACGGAATGCGAAGAAGCATTCCAACATTTCAAGAGAGTCTTAGCGGAACCACCAATCCTCGCCAAATCCCAAACAGGGGAAACACTCTACCTATACCTCTCCATAACAGAGGAGGCACTCGCAGCAGCGCTCATCCGTGAAAACGAGAAAAAAGAACAAAAACCCGTATACTTCATAAGCAGAGTCTTACAGGATACGGAAGCTCGCTACTCACGCTTAGAAAAACTAGCCTTCACACTCCTTACAGCCTCCCGACGCCTACGACAATACTTCCAAGCCCATTCCATGACGGTCCGAACTGACCAAGCGGTTAAGCAGGTGCTACAAAAACCCGACCTAGCGGGCAGAATGCTAGCATGGTCCATCGAACTATCCCAGTTCAATATCAGGTTCGAACCCCGATACGCGATCAAAGCACAAGCCATGGCCGACTTTATCGCCGAAATGACACCAGGAAACTCCACCCCCGAATCATGGAAGCTACACGTTGACAGCTCCTCGAACATCACTTCCGGAGGCGCCAGAGTCATTCTCGAAAGCCAAAATGGAGTCGTAATCGAACAGTCAGTACGATACGAATTCCCGGTCTCAAAGAACCAGGCAGAATACGAGGCCCTCTTAGCAGGCCTAACCCTGGCCCGGGAGGTTAGAGCAAAAGTCCTAGAGGTAAATACCGATTCCCAAGTAGTCAGCTCCCAAATTAACGGAGACTACCAAACACGAGATCCCCTACTCCAACAATACCTCACCAAGGTAAACAAATTAAAAGAAGGATTCGAGCACGTCACCATACAGCACGTTCCTAGGGAACGAAACGCAAGGGCAGACCTACTTTCCAAACTAGCCAACACCAAACCTGGACACGGTAACAAATCACTAATCCAGGAAGTCGTCAAGTCACCTTCCATGTCAACGACAACCAACGCTCATCTGACATTATCAAACCAGGGGTCTTGGACCCACCCTAAACTGGGAAGGACCATACAGAATCAAGGCGGTAATCGGAAAAGGAGCATACAAACTCGAACGGCTTAACGGCGACGAAGTCCCAAGGACCTGGAACGCCGCAAATTTACGGCGATACTACACCTAGGCCGACCTAACTAGGTCACCCCTTTTTACTTGTTTATGTACCTTCCCATTTTACAACTCTCAAATTTTCTTATCTTCCCATTCTACAACTCTTGAAATTGCTTAAGTATCAATCCCAGGTACTCTTTCCCCCCAAAGACGGAGGGTTTTAACGAGGCCCACCCATCAATAAAATTCCATTAAAAGACTATCCCTAAATTCTTCAATTTTAAGACGTCCCAAATACGGAATAAAATTACGGCCACGACTGGGGGACCGATCACCCCCCAGGCCCAACACACGGATATCCACGAAAATACGACCACACGACGGTCCGCTCATCCCAAACAGGGAATGAAATAAACCAAAAAACGGAACAGTCTTAAACGGAATATACAAAAAGGCTCGAACAGCCGAAAAAGTCATTTAACGAAATTCAAAGTTACGAAGTCACGGTTATACGGCCCACGGCCAAACCAAAATATCCAAAAAACAAGCCAAGTCTCAAGACAAAAATACAAAATTACAAGAGATAAAGCTACTCGAGGTCGACTATCCGGCCATCACGAACGGTCTTGAACGCTCCCATCACGGACACGTCCACGCCCGGAGCTAGCACCAGGGCCTGTGCCTTCATCGTCTCCTCGGTAGCAGCAATCGCATCCTTAGCATCAGCCAACAACTCCGTTTTCTCCCTCTTCAAGGCAGCAACCTCAGCCTTCAAAGCCTCCGCCTCACCGAGAAGCACGGCAGCCTGGGAACCCACATTAGAAGCCTTTTGCCGCTCCTCACCCAGTTGAGAAAGAAGTGAAGTCTCAACCTTGGAAAGCCGGAGAATCTCTGCCCCAGCCTCCTCAGAAGACTTCACTGCCTTTTCCCTCGCAATCTCGGCAGCCTCAAGCTTCTCCTTCAGCTTAACCATTTCAGCCTAAGAGTGACGGAGTTTCTTATCCAGCAAACCAACTTGAGCCATCATGGGCTCAGCCTTCCGAACAATGACAGCAGACCGAAGGAGGGCACGATACACCGACTTGGCCTGGAACGAAACATCGCAACCATCAAAAAACGGCTCTGTACCAGGCATCAAGTGTTGATCAATAAAACCCGGGGCATCGAAACGACGATCCATCACACTAGGCACCAAACCCTCCTCCTCAAAAGTCTCGCTGCTCGGGTCCTCAGGCCTTTTTCTCTTCCGAGAAGCCTCAGCCGCCGTCACCATGACGACTTCAGGAGAGTTCGTGGGACCAGGAGAAACTTGAGCATCGGCCCGCGCACCCGAGGAAAGCACCTCCTGAGAAACCGGCTAAGAATCCACGGTAGGATTGGAGACAGGGGTAGAAGGAGACGAAGATCCCTCCTCCCGACCAATCGCGGCCTTCAACCTAGCCAAAGAAGTCAGCCCACGAGCCATCTCAACTGAAAGAAACCAAAGAAAAAATCTAGTTACAGACTCGGGAAAACAAAACATAAAAAATCAGGAAAGAGACAAAGGCACACACCGATATACGCCCGACAAGCCTCGGGGTCCCCATGACATCCCGGGGATTCAACGGACGCTCGCCAAACAAATGCCACAAAATGTTGGCGACATCCTTATCCTCCTGGGACAAGCCATCATTGGTGAACTTAGTCAAAACCGACGGGCCGGCACAGAAATTCCAATACGTCAGAAACCGGCGGATGCCCTCCGGCGACAACCAAAACGGATGATGCCCCTGAACGGGACACACCTTAAAATACTCCCTTTTGAAACCGTGAAAGGAATCCTCAAACAACCCAAAAATTCAGCGATGAGGCTGGGCACGGAATGACATATATCCTTTCTTATGCTTCCCTTCTTTAGTCGGGAGAGTGCATAAGAAGAGAAAAAGAAAAACAGGAACAGAAGCCGGAAGGTCGAGATACCGGCACACCAATTTAAAAGACCGCACGGCAGCCCAACTATTCGGATGAAGCTGAGACGACGCCACGGAACACCGACTCAGCAAATCCTGAACAAACGGCGAGAAAGGAAACCGCACGCCGAGCCGTGTAAACATCGACTCGTAAACCCACATCCAGTCCGGAACAGTGGGCGAATAAAGATTTAAATAACAGACACGCTCGTCGGCATCTGAAGGGCAAGCTCGTAATGCCGCTCTATCTCACCGCCACCACAAATCGCCCCCTGATCACAGAGGCGTTGAAGATCGGCCTCCGTCATCCGTGACGGAACGCCCCACACGTCGCTAGTCACCCAAGTGTAGCGAGCGGGGACGCCCTTGGAGGGAGCCACGGGAGCTCCAACACCCTCATTTCTCCGCCGATGCTTACCTAAAACAGGGAGGAGCACCACCATCAGCCTACCAACCCTACGCAGAAGCAAGAACAGAAACCTACCGCTACTGCCAAAACCAACACGGTGGTGCACCGCCACTACTAACCAAACACAACCACACTCAGCCCCCTCCCCCAAAACTCAAAATACCACCGCAGAAAACACAATGCAACAAGGAAATAACAAAGTACAACGCATGGCAAATACAAAACAGGAATAGCACAAAACAAAAAAGAAGAAAAGCGAAGCACACCAACCTGAAAACGGAGAAAAAAGATCCTGGGGAAACTTGAGAAGCAGAAGCGGCAAAAAAGCACCAGAGAGCAATAACACAGAGATAAGAGAAGATTTCTTCAAGAAAGAACGAAAAAAGAAAAAATAAAACAAACGAGGGAATTAAAAGGCCAAAACAGTTACAAAAGGAGGGGGGCGAAAATACACAAATAACCCTAAAACAAGGTAAGTGTCATAGGGGCAAAAGAGGAAAATGCTCCCTCGCATTAAACACCTCCCTCGAAAATAGAAGCTAATAAAGCACGCCTCGAAGAACGCAACAGACGCAGTAGGCTCGGAAGAGTCACGTCAAACCAAAACGGTCAGACGAACCTTCCAGCAAAAGCCGAGGCCAAGACACCGATCTCACGACGGAGAATCAAACGAACACCCAAGAAAAACTAAAGACCCAGCCCGCAGTCAAATACCACACCTCCCAGCGACAGACCGACCTTGCTCGCTCTCCCGCTTCGGGGGCAACTGTTACGGATCCGGCCCACGGATCCCGGACCCACGACTAAACCCGAAACCGGCCCTCCAGAGCTCCTAACTGACTTTCGAATTCAAACATCTCCCTTATCTTAGCCAGATAAGATAAGAAAAGATAAGATGCTCACCAACACCTATAAAATGAGGACCCAAGTCCCTCAGGTATTCATTCATTCCTCACACCTTCTACCTCTTAGATTCATTCTGACTTGAGCGTCGGAGTGTCTTTGCAAGTACCTCCCCCCATTGCTCCAGTCAAGCGATCCGGCATCCGCCTCGACCCGCAGGTTCCCGATCCATCTCTCAAACCCGTACCAGAGACATCTTGTACAAAATGCTTTATTAATCCATTGAGATCAGCTCCTAAATCTGTAAATGATTTTGATCAATCTAATTATGACGTAGTACACAATTCACCTACGGATATCATACCACCTAATCATGATTCAAAATGCCGAGCAATCCGGATAGTACTACGGATCATTCACTACCTAATCAACGATCCCAAGAAAATACTAGGCGATGTGGTGGGAATCAATCTTCTGAATATTGGACAGTGGAGACAATAGGTACCATGCATAATAAATTTATTTTCTAATTGTTTTATTTTCTCCTCTATTTCTGATTCTCTGTCCTTGATCCCAGAAAAGAAAAATGATCGCTTCTTCTACAGAATAAAGCTTCTTTTAATAAATACTCTTCTGTCATGTTTTTTATGCCTGTTCTAGCAAAAATTTATCTGTTACTTTTATTACCTGATGATTGATGGTTGTAGTGGAGTCATTTGTCTCTTCTTATACATACACATAATGTTGTTCGGGTAGAACGGGAATCGGCCAATGTATGGTTTTGATTTCTTGTATCTAAAATGTAATGTGGTGTAAACACGTAGGCTAGTGACCCTAGGATAGGGCTTTGGAATGTTGATATGGTTATTGGAAAATTTAGATTGAGTTAAATATGTATGAATGATGGAATTTAGATTGAGTTAAATATTGTATGAATGATGGTGGAATTGATTGTGAGTGGTTGGATTGGTTGACAAAGGAACATGACAACTCACAACATCCACAAACTCCCCTGAACCAAAAACTCTCAACACTTGAACCTGTAATTAAAAGATATGAAGAGGAGATGAAGAGATTTTGGGAAGAACAACAAGCCTCCTCTAAGAAAGTGTTGTTAAGACAAATATTGAGTGTAAAAGAGGAAGTGAAGGAACAAGAAAGTGAGGAAGACAATCAAGGAAGCTCATACTCAAGTGAAGCAGAGAATTACATAGATGAAGGGCTCATTGAACCACCAACTCAAAAGGCTTTTGATGAAGATAATACTCTAATAATCACACAACCACCAAGTATTGATATCCAAGAAGTGAAGGCAGCTAACAAGAGCACCGATCCTACCCCTAATCCAGCAAGCAAGCTCAATCAAGCCATTAACAAAAGGAAGCTTGCTAAGGAGAGACCAAGACAGGGGACAAAAGCTGAATCCTCTACCCCCTTGAGGTCATTCCTCTTAACAAACTAGAAGAAAAGAAAGAAAGTGAAGAACAACATGTCAAGCTAATGACACTAAAAGAGCGCTTGTTGGGAGGCAACCCAATCTTAGGTAACATTTCATTCCTTTGCTTTGTTTATTTTCTCTGTTTGTTTTGTTTAAATTTCAATAAATTGGCATATGATTACATTCTAAGTTTGGTGTTGCCTTGCAACAATTTGTTTTCAATCCTTCTGGATGATTGTATCAAATAAAAAATGAAAGTGTCACACTGAGATTCTAAGTTTGGTGTGCCACTTATTTTCTATGCAAGAAATCTAGCAACACCACTTGTCTGCATAATCATAATGCCTTTGCAGTGTTATTTTTCTTTTGGTTTGACACTTTTTCATTCTACTTGTTTTAGTAATTTCTCTATTTTTAATGCTTTCATTTAGTTTTCTACTTAACTGTTTTTGTTAATACCTCACCAAAAAATCCTTCTTCATGACAGATTCTTGGCTTGGTGATTGTATTTAACATATAACAGTTTCATTTAGCCTTAGTTCAAATAAAATGGACATGTGATTGTATTCTAAGTTTAGTATTGCTATGCAACAAAAATTTGTTTCTAATCTTTACTGATACTTGCATTAATTCCAAGTAAAAGTGTCACACTAAGTTTGGTGTGCCACTTATTTTTTTTATGCAATGTATCATGCACACCCTCTATGTTTGCAATCACAAGGTCTCTGTTTCTCTGTGCCTTCATGGTTATCTTTAGTTTTGCTTGCTTAAAATACATGTACTACTAAAATTTCATTGTGTAAGATACTCATGATCTATCTTAGCCCCATCACCACTGTTCTAATTGTTGCTTAAGGATGAGCAAGCATTCTGAAGTTGGTAGGGGAAGGGAAAGAATGGGAGGAAAATGACAACAATAGAGAAAATGAATTACAATGTTGTAAAGTTCCTTTTCCTCTCATTTGTTTCCAGCACTTTAAATTGCATGATTGTCTTTATCTTCTCTGTTTACATGTGTGTATGAATAAGCATAACCTGAATTTTGATCTGTAACATGTTGCTATGCCACTATGACTACCAACATGAGTTTTGTAAAGTTCAAAGAAGTAAAGTATCATGATCATAAAAAAATAAGGAATTAAAGAAGAATTTAGCATGAGCATACAAGTAATTGGAAGGCTAGTATGATTAATTGTTGCTCAATTGCATTGGATTGTATTTAATTGAAGTTTTCAATCTAGGACATTTTGTGAAATTTTTGGAAATCATGAAAATATTGAAAAAGCAAATGCAATTAAGGCAAGAAAAGAAAAAGGGAAAGAATGAGAAAGCTGAAGGCTTTGAGTACCAATGACAATTCAATTATTAAGTGCTTGTGGTGTTTATGTATCAGGCAAAAAGCTTGAAAACAAAACACTTAGCAGTCAAGGCTAGGCTCAAGTGCAAAAGTACTCCCTCAAAGCTCAAGGTTCTGAGCATCAATGATTAGAGAGTCAAGAAAAGAAACAAATGAGCTTAATGAAGTCCTCTAATTCAATACTTCTGGTGCTTATGTATCAAGTGGTAATACTTGAAAACAAAGCATTTAGAATCGTAGCTTTGTTATCAACTCATGGAGTAAAGCACCCAAAAGGAGAAGCTAATAAGAAAATCAAAAGCTTGTTTCAAGGAAGAAATATAAGGAAAAGATTTCATAAATTGAGATACATAGAAGCATCAATCATTTACATTTCTTTTGTGATTGTGGCATGCATAGAAAACTAGCAAACCATGAACATTGAGTTGCTATTCTTCTTACCTTGGTTTGTCAAAATTTATTGCATGATTCTTTTCTTGCTTGAGGACAAGCAAGGTTTAAGTTTGGTGTTGTGATGACATGTCATCATGTCATATTTTTCTATGCTTTTTCATACAAGAAATTAATGATTAATGCTTAATTGTTGAGTGTTTTTGTGCTTAAATAGTATATTTCATTGATCTTTTGATTTTATAAATCTTGTAGGAAATAAGTGGAAAAAGAAGCAAAAAAAGCACAAATTAAGCTCAAAAAGAGAAAAGAAGAATTTTGGGGCACACTTTGATGTTTGAGCACGCTTTAGAATCTTAGGCCATGCTTTTAAAAGTGTGACCCACGACCATGAAGCCTTGGCATTAGTAACATGATACATATGCATTAATAACTAAAGCATGCATGCATTTAATCATTAATGCTTTATGCATGCATTATCATGAATTATCATGTATTAATGCTTATGCATGCATGAAACAATTAATTAATAATGCCAAGGAATGAACGCTAGCGTTAAAATGAATGAACGCTAAATATAAGCAAATGGCATTACTAATTAATTAAACAAATAAAAGCTTGCATGCATGAAATATTCAATCATTAATGCCAATGAACGAACCAAGGCTGGCTCTGCTAGAGAGCAATAGGAGTAGGAGTAGGATAGAATAGAAAGCTCTCTTGATAAACTTTTATTTTTCTGCATTTTTACATTTCAGTATTGAATTCAGTTTATGCAAATTTCAATTTCTACAATCCTCTGCTCCAATTTCCTTCTCTGAAATTTTACTTTTCTATTGCACCCAATTTACTTTCCTACAATTTTGTTCCTCTGCACTTTACATTTGAGCTTGCTGTGATCTGAATTTACTTTTTCTGCACTTTAGTCCTTCTGCAATCATTCTGAGTTCTGATTTACTGCTTTCATTTAATTTCCAAGCACCCATCCCCTTTACATTTCATGCAATTCACCTTTCTTGTCATTTAAGATTCTGTCAATTTACGTTTCTTGCTATTTAAGATTCAGTCACTTTACTTTCTGCAATTTAAATTCCCTGCAATTTACTTTCTGTTGCTTCAATTTCATCCAATTCAACACTGTTAGCTTAACTAGACTGATTACTCACTAAAGTTGCTTGATCCATCAATCCCTGTGGGATCGACCTCACTCTTGTGAGTTATTACTACTTGATGCGACCCGGTACACTTGCCGGTGAATTTGTGTGAAATCTAATTTTCACCCATCACCTCCGGCGACCACCACCACCTCCAAGGGTCCCACATATTCTCTCCCCCCTTTTCTCCATCTCCTCCCTTTTTCTAATCTCCTCATACACTTCACATTGCCTATTTTCTCCTTCTCAAGGTCCATTCTTATACCTTATTCTTCCTTATTGTCTTGTATTCTAATCTTTCTTTCTCTTACTAGTTGCATTTAGTTCCTCTCTTCTTTTCTTCTTAGTTACATGTTTAATTGGTTCTTGCTTCTTTGCTTTCTTTCATTTCATATTTTCCATGGGAGTTGGATTTTGAGTTTTATCTTGCTTTGATGGGTCATTTTGTTGTTTCTTAATTCCTTTATGACTATGTGGTGTTGTGATTGTTGATTGGCATCATTTTGGATTTTCCTCTTTCCCTTCCTTTTTCAGGATGGCCACCCGAAAAGGCAAGGAGAAAGCGTCGAAGAAACCAACCACAAAAAGAGCACCCAAAAAATCAACCTCCAAGGCGCGCCTTACACAAGGAGCTAAGCCCCTCTCAAAGAAGACGAAGACAATTGCTCGCTCATATTGATGAATGAGATAAGGGCAATCTGGCAAGGGACTCCACAAAGTTCCCCAACTGCTATTGTGAGCTAATGTTCCCTACCATGGTTGAGAGGAACTATCACTCCGAGCATCTACTCGCTCCGCCGGACCATATTGCTCTGTATGTGCTACCCCGCATCGAGCAGCGAGGATGGGGGTTTCTATTGCAAAGACAATAGGAGACGAACCTCTCGTGGGTGGTGGAGTTTTACTCCAATTTCCACTCCCCATCACTCCAATCAGTTTACATGCGTCGAAAGCAAGTCTCAGTTTTGGAGGAAGCTATTCAGCGAGTACTCAATGTCTCATCGGTACCGGAGGATATGGATGGCTACCAAGAGGTCCTACGTCAACGGGAGGAATTTGAGTTTGATTAGGACTCGATCCTTCAAGTCATTGCCGAACCCGAGAATTATTGGACCCAAGGGAGACTAAGGATGCGGCCCAAGTGCCTTGAGGCACGTGCCCTTATGGTGGAGGCCCGAGCATGGGCCCAGATATTATCTCGCTACGTGCTTCCTAGCACCCGTAAGTCATCCATCACGGAGGACCTCGCCCTCCTTGTTTGGTCCGTACTCACGGAGAGGCCGGTCAACATTCCTCTCCTCATCCGACAAGCGTGGGTCGAGTCCATGCCAAGGGTAATCTACCATTTCCCGCCTTGGTATCCGATTTAGTTGCTGCTGTCGGTGTCCCTTGCGAGGCTAAGGACATGACGGCTACAATTCCGGCAAAGGGCGATATCGTTCCGAGCGGGAAATATCTTCAGCCTCCCATGGACACCACAAGCCTCGACATAGCTCCTCCTCCCACCATTCCCACTACTTCATCCGCACCACCAAAGTCAACACATCAATTGCTTGTAGAGCTTCATGAGAAGATAGATCGATATGAGAGGCATAACAAATGCCGATTTGCCTACATGGAGAAGCTTTGGGGGTTATGTCAACCCACCTATGAAAGAACCGCATATTTCCTTATCCACTTCGGACCATAGTGGAGCAAGCACTCAAGACACGGATGATGGAAGTAGCGACCTCGATCCCCCTTTGCGTCTCACCCAAGGCATGAAGGACTGTGCAAACTTTTAAGTGTGGGGAGGTTGGTTACCGACTTCCGTAGGTAACTTTTCTTTTCAACACCTATGATTTTGATTATTCTTTCGTTAATTAGGATAGATTGCATGGTTAGTTTTTGTATTTGAACAGTCTTTGCATGGTAGGACTACTTGGTTAGTTAGGATGATAACTTCTTTTCCAAGAAATCATTTTTAGGGCACCCTACCAATATAAATTTTTTTTGTGTGTGTTAATCTTGCTTGAAGAATGTATTTTGGAACTTGGTTTTTGGGCTAAGAACACAAGCATGTGAGACTTGAGCCTAATTGCGTGGTTACATCTTATAACCACTTATTTCATTCTTGTGCACATTGTTCTCTTTCTATGATTGTGATCTATGATTTGTTCGATTCTTTATGTCCATTATTCCATGTAGCCATGCATTTATATGATTGAGGTCATCATTTCATTTAGCCCACTTACCCAAATAGCCTACCCTTTATCAACCATTGTTAGCCAACTTTGAGCCTATGATAAACCCCTTTGTTCTAATATTAGCACATTACAAGTCTTTAAGCGAAAAATAATAATTGTCCCTATTTGGATCTTTGATTAGTTTAGACTAGTGTGTGTGTGTCATTCAAGTATGGGAAAATTTGGAACATTGGTTGAGGTAGAAGGATGCTTAGAATTTTCATTGAGGATCTTGGGAATTGGATATATCTTCATGCATTAAATATAAAGCCATGTGCATTGATGCTCTTGCATGTGTTGGTAGTTGAAAAGAAAGAAAAGAAGAAAAAGATATACAAAGAAAAAAAAAACGGAAAAAAGTTATATATGAAAAAAAAGAAGAAAGAAAAAAAAAAGAAAAAAAAGAAAAAGAAGAAAAGAACAAGAAAAAGAAAGACATCAAAAAGGGGACAAAATGCCCCAAAGTAGGGTTCAACAATAATCAATGCATATAGGAAATGATAAAGAAAAGAAAATGTATGAAGGTGTGGAAAGAAAAGACGAATGGGTAGTTAGGCTTATACTAGATTTCCATAGGTTGTCTTGAGCAAACTTAGCTATATATAACCTTACCTTGACCCTAGCCCCATTACAACCTAAAGAAAAGACCTCATGATAGGTGTATGTGATAAACCCATATTTTATGATATATATTGTGCTCAATTTAAGTGATTTATTCAATCCTTCACCTACTTATTCATGTAAATTGCATGGTTTCACTTTCCCTTCCTTATTATGTGATATATATGAAAAACATGTTTCCTATGCTTTAAAAATAATTATTTTAATTACCCTTTATTACCATTCGATGCCGTGATTTGTGTGTTGAGTAGTTTCAGATCTTCTAAGGCAGGAATGAATTAAAGGATGTAAAAGAAACATACAAAAATGGAAGGAAAGCACAAAATGGAGTTTTTGAAGAAACTGGCAGCGACGCGGACGCATGGACGACGCGGTCGCATGCCCAGCGCGAAAAGGCAGCGATGCGAACGCATGACTGACGTGGGCACGCGCCATGAGCAGAACACAGATGACGTGTACGCGTGACCGAAGCAAACGCGTGACGAGGAAGACTCCAGATGACACGAACGCGTGACCCACGCGGACGCGTGACAGACGCCACGCACCAGAAATTATAGAAAATGCTCCCAGCGATTTCTGAAACCCTTTTTGGCCCAGATCCAAGTCCAGAAGGCACATATTAGAGGTTATAAAATGGGGGAATGCATCCATTCATTATCATGCATTCAATTATTCACTTTTCATAATTTAGATGTAGTTTTTAGAGAGAGAGGTTCTCTCCTCTCCCTTAGGTTTTAGGATTAGGATTTCTTATTATTTCAAGTTAGTATTCCAACTCTTTATCAGGTTCAATGTTCCTTTTTAATTACTTTGTCAATTTAATTTATGAACTCTTCCATGTTACATATGATTCTCTTAATTAATGTTATTTGAGGTATTTCAGTTTATGATTGCTTTCTTTTATTTATGTTACTGTTGCTTCCAATCTAAAGATATTTTTATTCGAGTAAGTGTACTTTTCCCCTTTTGGCCTTGGTTAAGTAATTGGTAACTCATGAGTTATCAAACTCAACGTGATTGATAATTGTTGTCTTTACTAATTGAATTGAACTTCAATAACTCCAGTCCTTTCGTAGGAATTGACTAGGACCTGAGGATTAACTGATTGGTCTACTTGACTTTCCTTTGCTTTAGTAAGGGCTAAGTAAGTGGGATTAAAACCCAATTCTCATCACCATTGATAAGAATAACTAGGATAGGACTTCCAATTTCTCATACCTTGCCAAGAGTTTATTTTACAGTTATTTATTTATTTTATTTGTCATTTAAATTACTTGTTCCTTACTTTCAAAACCCCCAATTTACAAAACTCATAACCAGTAATAAGAACATACCTCCTTGCAATTCCTTGAGAAGATGACCCGAGGTTTGAATACTTCGGTTCTCAATTTTAAAAGGGGTTTGTTACTTGTGACAACCAAAACGTTTGTATGAAAGGATTTTCTATTGGTTCAGAAGCTATACTTACAACGCGATCATATTTTTATATTTCTTTGCCGATAGAAAAACCGATCGTCAGTATGCATGCATTGGATAATTGTTGATTGTTAGATGACAAACAAATTGGGAAAAGCATGATTAGAGGAGGATTGAGTAGTCAACCCTAAACACTAGAGAGAATAGAGTGCAAACACTACCGGTGAGGGTTTGACGCTCAATGCCTTGTTCTCGGCTTTCACGAGCTTTCTTCATGCGAGTTATGGACACTCCATTTTGATTGCATTGAATTGTTTTGTCAATTCGTCCCTATGCGCTCATATATATTCTTGGAAGTTGATTTACCTTTGATCAAGTAGGTAGATACATTTGAATTAGTTGCATCCATATAGGTAAATTGCATTTAATAAATTCCCATTCTCCTATGATTCTTTGGTCTTTCAATCCCTTTTAGCATGAGGACATGCTTGGTTTGAGTGTGGGGAGATTTGATGAGCCCCAATCTTACGGTATATTTTGTGCAGAATTTAGAGGGTTTTACCAACATTTTGTCACACTTATCCATATAAAATGCATGGTTTTATGTCTCCTTCCTAATTTTTCTTAATGGTTGAAAACATGCTTTTTAGACCTTAATTACGCTATATTTTTATCTCCTTCTATTACCATTCGATGCCGTGATCTATTTGTTGAGTGATTTCAGAGTTTATAGGGGCAAGAATGGTCTTGAAGAGAGGAAGGAAGCATGAAAAAGTGGAAGGAGCAAGAAAAATGGAGCTTTAAAGTATTGGCATCGACGCGCACGCGCAGCCAACGCGCACACGTGGAAGCTGAATTCTGGAATTGGTGCGCGAGCATGGATGCATACGCGTAGCTGGATGGATTCTTCATCAACGCGTACGCACGCCTAACGCGTATGCGTGTATCGCAAAAATGCCATAGACGCGTACGTGTGACCCACGTGTACGCGTGACGTGCACACGTGACATCTTTAGTGAAAATGTGCCTAGCGATTTTGGAGGGTTTCCAAGCCCAATTATGAGTGGAATTCTGGTGAGAAAGGATTAAAAGAACCAAGGATTGAAGGAGAACACATCTTTTACTCACTTTAGTTAGTTACTTTTGGAAGTTACATTTTTAGAGAGAGAGACTCTAACTTCTCTCTAGGATTTTTGGCTTTCTCATTTCCAATTGTACTTGGATATTTTGGTGAGATCTGAATTTGATTCAATTTTACATTCCTCTAGATTGTAGATCCTCTTCTTCTACTTTCAATTTGTGTTCTTGATGTTCTAGTATCGTAGATCTTGGATCTAGACCTTGTTACTTTGATTTCCATTAATGAATTGAAGAATCTCCTTTTCATTGTTGTTAATTGTTTGATTGTTGTTGATTGTTTGTAATAGATAGCTTTAATTCAATTCCTTTCTCCAATTTAATGATGTCTTCCATTATTGCTCACCAAATGCTTGATAAAATGTCAACTTTGGCTATGGAGTAGTTCTTCACTCTTGGCTTAGGGGTTGGGAATTGGAAACACTTGAATTATTAAGGTTTTTTGTTGATTGACAATTGAAAATTGCTAATTGATTTGAATGACACTAACTCTAGTCTCTCCCTAGGATTAGACTAGGACTTGTGGACTCAAATTGATTATCTTCACTTGACTTTCCTTCATAATTAGAGGTTAACTAAGTGGAGCAATAACCAATTGATGTCACAATTGATGGAGATAATAACTATAGGAATTCCAATTCTCAACCCTAGCCAACACTTTTATATTGAATTGATTGTCACTCACTCTTGCCTGATTTCACATTCTTGTGTCCCTTAGTTCATTGTCATTTGTTCATTACTTTTATGCAAGCTAGTTTACACTTCTCGTATTCAACCTCAAACACTAAGAGATTCCTAACCAATGATGTGCATCCTAAGGAAACTCCTAGGGAGAATGACTCGAGACTAATACTCTCGGTTATTGATTTGAATTATGGACAAACTTTCTTTGTTTGATGTGCTATAGTTTGTTGGTTTAGAGCTATGCTCGTGACTTAATTCCATTAGAGAATTCTATACCGGCAAAATATATCTTATCAAGATGTTAATGATGGAGCCAAAGTTTTCCATGGTTTCTTTTGATTGTTTCTATCTAATTTGTCCCAAATTGTACACATAGGGATGCATCAGGGACAAGTCAAGAATGGGTAAAAAACCTAAGGAAGGATCAAGTAGCAAAGAATATAACAAACAAGAAAGGCATGGATGTTCACATCCAGTTTCCCCAAAAGAAAACAGAAAGGGCGCGTAAAAACCCGCCACACCACCCAAGGTAAATACCTACTTGAGTTTGTGAAAGTTAGGGTATCATTGCTTTAATTAGGGATAATAATTTGTTATTTCATTCTTCCTTGTGTGGTTGGCAACGTAGTGCGATGTTCATGTAATTGTTTGAATTTTTTCCTTGCTTTTATGACTACAATTCTGTTATCCTTGTGTGTACATCTGAATGGATATGGTTTTATTTTTTGGTTCATTCAAGAAGTTTGGAAAGGGAAGGGATGGAAATAAACATCCCCGTAAGGACTTGGAACAAGTGCCATTTACCAGGAGTAGGACCGAACTTCCGCAAAGAGACATAGAGGCGCAAAAGGTGATCTCTGTTCATTAAAACTACTCGTAGTAGTATGCTGGTGATAAATCCCAATTTTAGGGTTTATCTTGTGTTGAATTTGGTGAATTTTATCAACTTATCTCACATTTATTCAATGAAATAGCATGTTTGTGAATTTCTCCTAAATTGTGCTTAAGATTAAAAACATGATCTTTAGGCTCTTAAACTGCTAAATTTAATTTCTTTTAATTCCATTTGATGCCTTGATTGGATTAGAAGGAAAATGTTGGATTAAAGAAGTGAAGGAAAATCATGCAAAGTGGAGAATTCATGAAAAAATGAGGATTTGGTGGAATTCATGGCCATGTGTACGCATGCCTCACGCGTACGCATGTGTGGAGATTTTTTTAGGCCACGCGTATGTGTGACATGGCACGTACGCGTGACACTCGGCACGTGATTCACTTAAAGAAAATGTGGCTGGCAATTTCTAAGTTCATTCAAGCCCAATTCCAACTCATTTCTGAAGTATTTGAGGCCAAATTTAAGAAGGAACAAGGAGGGAGCAATTAGAGTAGTTTAGGAACATGTTTTAGGGTAGTTTTCTAGAGAGAGAAGCTCCCTCTTCTTTGTAAAATTTAGAGCTTTTAGTTCAATTTCCTCTTAGATTTATGTTTTTATTTTTGTTTTGATTTAGTTTTCCTTGCTTTTTATTGTTCTAGCACTTTAATTCTCTTAGTTTTAATTGTTATTTCCTTTATTTTGCAACTTTTTATGTTTATGAACTCTTATTACTTTTAATTTCATTTAATGCAATTTGATGTTTCTATGTTTATTGTTGCTTAATTGAGTTGTTATTATTATTTTCTTGCTTTTGGTAGCTTTAGATTTTATTGTTATTGCAATATATTACGCTTTTATTTTTATGCATATCAAGTGTTTGATAGAATGCTTGGTTTAGTTTTAGAGTTGATTTTGAGCATTCTTGGCTTGGAAAGAGAAGCTTGGTAGTCTTGAGTCATTAATACCCAATTTGGATTTATGATCTAGAGTTGTTAGTTAATCTTGTTTTCATTGATGCTACTTATGGATTGGGATTAACTTGGCCTAGTCGATCTTCTCCCGATGTTGGTGATAATATAATAGGCTTAACACTTGGTAATTATTGTGTTATAATTAATGACTAGGATGGAAAACCTTGATTCTCAATCCTTGCCCTAAATGCTTCTTTAGTATCTATTATCTTTAGTTGTTTGCTTTATTTTATTGTCATTTAAATTCTTGTCTTCTTATCCGCAAACCACCCCCATGAATCTCATAATCGATAACATGCATACCTCACTACAATTCCTTTGATAGATGACCCGATGTTTAAATAATTTTGGCTTTTATTGGTTTGCATTGTGAGAAACAAAATTAAACTCTGACGCGGGTCAATTGTTGGTTTGGAACTATACTTGCACCGAAGCAATTCTTTTATTGAGAAAAAATTCCAAACCGACGATAAACCCTACCATCAAGTTTTTAGTGTCGTTGCCAGGGACTTGAAATGTGTGCTTGTTATTGGTTATTGTTCATATGTGAATATTGTGAATAGTTTATATTTTGGTTATTCGCTAGTTTTAGGAGTTTGTTTTCCTTGTTTCTTGATAGCTTTTGTTTTTATTTTCTCTTTTCACTCTGAATTCTCACCATTTTAGCTATGAGTTAGGTTCTAATTATGTTGTAGGAAATGGAAGTTTCAATAAGGGTTTGCATCAAGGATTTAGAAATCAAAGGTGGGGAGAGCCTCAATCATATAGATAATCCTCTTGGCAATAACCTCCTCCGAATTCTTATGGTTACAATCCAACTCCTAATGCATACCAATCTAATAGATGTGGTGGACCTCCTTGTGGTTGTCAACCACAACCACCATATGCATATGAACCCCCTCCTCAACATTGTTATCAACCTTACTCACAAGCCCCATACCACCATTCACTTCCACCACATCCGCCATACCAACAACCATATGAATCATACTTAGAGCCACCACCATTCCATCACCAATATTTCCAAGAACCATCACCTCCATATACACCCCCTCAATACTCTCACCAAGATAAACTACATTTTAACTCACTACAAGAAAAGCAATATTTGTAACAAAAAAAATTGTTACAAAAAATCAAAATTTTGAAAGAAAAGGATTTTGTAACAAAAAAAAGGATGCCGTTGTAGTATGTCCTGTTACAAAAAGTTTTTGTAACAAAAAATAAAACTATTACAATTCAAAGTAATATTTTGTAACAAATTTTTCTAATACAAAAAACCAAAATTCGTAACAAAAGTGATAACAAATTTCGATCTTCAAAATATTTTTTGTGACAATATATTTTTTCCAATCATAAAATTTTGTTACAAAATGTAACTTGATTTTGTAACATTTTTTTTCTTTAGTTACAAAATACTATTTATTTTGTAATAATTTTTTTAATACAAATTACATGCATAATTTGCCAAATTATATTATTTTTTAATTAATTAATATATTAACTAATTTACTCAGCAAGTCAATATTTATATAATATATAATAACATAGATAGTTCAAATATCTTTCATTTAACTAAGATTGTTGTATAAATCTTCAACCTATAAACTTTAAAGTACAAACTAACAAGGAATTATATATCTCCAAAATATAAATTACAAATTACAAACTCCATCATGTTCATACATCTCCTTTTTCATGGAGAAGCTTCTAATAAGTGACACACATCTGAAAAGACGACCAACTAAAAAATACTAGCTTAAGAAACAAGATTTGTTTTTCCTTTAAAAATGCACAGGAAAAACAAAAAAATATACTCGTATTATTCAACAATAAACTATAACCTTGATGATTGTAGAACAAGTCTCTCAACATCTCTAATGTATAAAATGATGGGAGCAGTTTCTAAGATAGAAACCAAGACCTGCACAAAAAAAACCAAAATTAAAAACAACGAAAACCAAAATTAAAAATAACACATAACACTATCTTCGTCCAAGTGAAAATTAAAATAGAAGTTAAAATTAACTAATTATTTGAGAATTTATTCTCAAATTTTAAAATTAATTAATCAAGGATACAAATTATCAAGAATTGACAATTTAATATATAAAATGTGGGCTAGTTAATCATCATTCAATCACAAATATATAAAATGTGGGCTAATTAATCTACAACAATCTACTCTTAAGTCTCAAACATAAGCATTAGATGCAGTAGACCACATAATATAACACCATTACTACAGCTATAACAACAAAAAGTATCACATTCCACTTACTTTTGCGATCGTTCATCTCAAAGGAAACCATTTTACAAACAACTCTTATGTCCTTGCGTTATCTGAAACACATAATAAAGTAACTGATGAGCGGATATTTTATACGCTTTTTGGGGTTAATTTCATATAGTTTTTAGTATATTCTAGTTAGTTTTTTGTAAATCCTATTCCGGTACGACTGAGAACCTGCAGATGATTAGCCGTGCGGTGACAGTGCACTTGGACCCTTTTCACTGGAAGGATGGATGGTAGCCATTGACAACAGTGATCCACCAACACACAGCTTGACATAGAAGGACGTGCGTGCGTGAATCAGAGGACAGAGGAAAGCAGAGATTCTGAAGACAAAGCATCTCCAAAACCCCAACATATTCTCCATTACTGCATAACAAGTAACCTTTAACCCATGCTCTCTTGTTTATTCGCAATTCAACTGATAAATATAATTGACTTCCTGACTAAGAATTGCAAGATAACCATAGATTGCTTCAAACCAACAATCTCTGTGGGATTCGACCCTTACTCACGTAAGGTATTACTTGGACGACCCAGTGCACTTGTTGGTTAGTGGTACGAGTTGTGAAAAGTGTGATTCACAATTCGTGCACCAAGTTTTTGGCGCCGTTGCCGGGGATTGTTCGAGTTTGGACAACTGACGGTTTATTTTGTTACTTAGATTAGGAAAAATTTCTCTTTTTTTGGTTTAGAGTCTCTTGTTATTGTCGTGTTAAAATTTTAGAATCCTTATTTTCTTTTTAAAATCTTTTTCAAAAACAATTTGTCTATTAAATCCTGTGCCAAACTTTAAGTTTGGTGTTTTCTTGTTGATTTTTCTGTGTTTTTTTTTTTAAATTTTAGTTTGGTTTTCTAAAAATTTTAAGTTTGGTGTTCTTCCTTCATGTTCTTGTGTTCTCGTGAGTCTTCTAAGTGTTCTTGAGTCTTCCTTGTATCTTGATCTTAAAATTTTTAAGTTTAGTGTTCCTTGGTGTTTCCCCCCTAAAAAAAAAATAATATTTCCTAACCACTTCCTCTCTCCTCAATTTTTCGAAAATCTTCACCCGTTTTTATTTATCTTTATCTTATTTTCGAAATAAATAAATAAATAAATATAAATATTTTCACTATTTTATAGAAATAAGAGACAGAAAAGGGACAGAGAACCAAGTAGCTGATCATCTATCCCGGATAGAGCCAGTGGAAGGGACGTCCCTCCCCTTCCTTGAGATCTCTGAGACGTTCCCTGATGAGCATCTATTTGCCATTCAGGAAGCACCGTGGTTTGCCGATATTGCAAACTATAAAGCTGCAAGGTTCATACCCAAGGAGTACAATAGAATACAAAAAAAGAAACTAATTACTGATGCAAAGTACTACTTGTGGGATGAACCCTATCTCTTTAAGAGATGTGCAGACGGAATCATCCATAGGTGTGTCCCCAGAGAGGAAGCACAGAGAATCCTATGGCATTGCCATGGATCTCAATATGGAGGCCATTTCGGAGGTGAGCGAACAGCCACCAAGGTCCTCCAATGTGGCTTCTATTAGCCCACACTCTATAAAGATTCCCGAGAGTTTGTACGTAACTGTGACAGTTGCCAAAGAGCTGGTAATCTGCCTCATGGTTACGCCATGCCTCAACAAGGAATCTTGGAAATTGAGTTGTTTGACGTATGGGGAATTGACTTCATGGGACCTTTCCCACCATCATACTCAAACACTTATATTCTGGTGGCAGTTAACTATGTATCAAAATGGGTTGAGGCCATTGCCACACCCACCAATGATACTAAAACAGTGCCGAAGTTCCTCCAGAAACATATCTTTAGCAGGTTTGGTGTCCCTAGAGTACTCATCAGTGATGGGGGCACTCGCTTCTGCAATAAACAGCTTTACTCTGCCATGGTTCGGTATGGAATTCGCCATAAGGTGGCTACTCCATATCATCCACAAACTAATGGGCAAGATGAAGTCTCTAACAGAGAATTAAAGAGAATCCTAGAACGGACAGTAAGTACCCGTAGAAAGGATTGGGCACGGAGCTTGGATGATGCTCTGTGGGCTTACAGAACAGCATTCAAGACCCCTATAGGGCCTCTCCATACCAACTTGTGTATGGTAAGGCATTCTATTTTTATTTTTATTTGTTTGTATAGAGTTCATTGATACTAAGGTAAATCATCATTTTCATAAATCCACAGGGTTACAGAAGGAATCTACACACAAAACAGAGAAAGGGAGCTCACTAGCAAGAAAACGCCAGCGAAGGCCCATTTTGGGCGTTCAGCGCCAAAAAGGGGCATCCAGTGGGCGCTGAACGCCAGAAAAGGGCAACAATTGGGCGTTGAACGCCCAGGAGAGCAGCATTTGGGCGTTGAACGCCCAAAACAGGCAGTGTTTGGGCGTTCAAACGCCAGGATGGTAGGGAGGAGCCAAATTCGTTTTTCTACATATTTTGCATTCTAATTTTAAATTTTATGTTTCAATGCATGATTTTTTTTACATAAACATGTTAAGAACCTTGATTTCTAAAATCCCCAATCTCTAAAAATCCTACTTTAAAAATATCAAATATATCTTAATCCATAAGCACAAACCCTCTTTGCAAATTCAATCCAACTCTTTTCAAATCTTTTTAAAAACAAATCTATCTTTTCAACTCATCAATATCTTTTTCAAAATCTCCACTTTATCTTTTTCAAAATCTAGATCTATCTTTTTCAAAAATCTTTCATATCTTTTCAATTTTAAACTATATCCTCTCTTATCATATCTTCTATCTTATCTTTTCCAAATCAATCTTTTTTATCATATCTTTATCTCTTTTTTCGAAAACCCACCCTCCCTCCTTTTAAATTTGGGTTCGGCCTCCCTCCCCTTCCATCAACAATTGCACCTAGCTCTCCTTCTATCCCTCTCCTTTCTTTTCTTTTGCTTGAGGACAAGCAAACCTCTAAGTTTGGTGTGTTTATCTGCGATCACTAAGATCATGGCTCCTAAAGGAAAACAACCCACTCCAAGAGGCAAGAAAGAGAGTGTTCCAAAATCACTTTGGAATCAAGGGAAGTTCTTATCTAAAGAACATTCAGACCATTATAACAAAATAATGGGTCTGAGATCAGTGATCCCGGAAGTTAGATTCGATCTGAAAGAAGATGAATATCCGGAGATCCAGGAGCAAATTTGAATCAAGAACTGGGAAGTCCTAGCTAATCCTGAAACAAAAGTAGGGAGGAACATGGTTCAGGAGTTCTATGCTAATATGTGGCAAACTGACAAGCAGAAACTATCTGGGACTGCTTTCTATGACTATCGGACCGTGGTCAGAGGAAAGATTGTTCATACCCACCCTGACAGGATCAGGGAGATCTTAAAGCTACTTCAGCTGAAAGATGATCCAGACTCCTTCAACAGGAGAATGATGAGAACAGACAAGGGCCTGGATAAGATTCTAGAGGACATATGCATCCCTGGAGCCAGGTGGACCACCAACACAAAGGGTGTCCCAAATCAACTCAAGAGAGAAGATCTCAAACCAGTAGCCAGAGGATGGCTGGACTTCATTGGGCATTCTCTGTTGCCAACTAGCAACCGTTCTGAAGTCACTGTTAAAAGAGCAGTGATGATCCATTGCATCATGATGGGAAAAGAAGTGGAAGTTCATCAGCTAAACTCAGCTGAACTCTACAAAATTGCTAACAAAAATTCTAAAGAGGCCAGGTTGGCTTATCCAAGCGTGATTTCTCTGCTCTGCAAGGACGCCGGAGTAAGGATGGGAATAACTGAGTATATCTCAGTTGAGAAACCAATCACCAAAGCATCAATGGAAAAACAACAAGCACAGGATGATCCCACCAAGAAGAAAACATAGGAATTTCTCCCAGAAATCCCTTAATCTGAATACTGGGAGTATCTTGAGACGTCTGTTACCAAGATACGGGAAGCTATGGAACAAATAATAAAAGAACAGAAGGAACACAGTCAAATTCTTACCTATATGTTTAAAGAACAAGAGGAGCAAGGGCGTGACTTAAGGGAATTGAAGCGCCAGAAGTTATCTCTTGAAGGACCAAGCACCCCACGGATCAGAGGAACATCCACTTCCCAGAACAAAGGTTGTTAAATTCCAATTTCTGCTTTAATTCTGTGATAGTGTCAATATAGAGGTTCACCTTAGGAGTCATATAGTAGTAATTAGTATCTATTTTGATTTTATCTCCAATTAAGCCATAGTTTATTTTTCAGCTGTCCCTAACCATGTGCTTGTGGCGTGAAGGTGTCAAGTGAAAACTTGAGACTGAGCGGTTAAAGTCAAGGTCCAAAGCAGAAAGAAGAGTGTGCTTAAGAACTCTGGACACCTCTAATTGGGGACTTTTTCAATGGATAAAGTGAGATGCCAAAACTGTTCGGAAGCAAAAAGCTACTAGTCCCGCTCATCTAATTTGAATCTGAGCTTCACTCAAAAACTCTGAGATATTATTGCTTCTCAACCTATTAGTCTTCTATTTTATTTGTCTAGTTGCTTGAGGACAAGCAACAGTTTAAGTTTGGTGTTGTGATGAGCGGATATTTTATACGCTTTTTGGGGTTAATTTCATATAATTTTTAGTATATTCTAGTTAGTTTTTAGTTTATTTCCATTAGTTTTTAGGAAAAATTCATATTTCTGGACTTTACTATGAGTTGTGTATTTTTCTGTAATTTCAGGTATTTTTCTGGCTGAAATTGAGGGAGCTGAGCAAAAATCTGATTCAGGCTGAAAAAGGACTGCTGATGCTATTGGATTCTGACCTCCCTGCACTCAAAGTGGATTTTCTGGAGCTACAGAACTCAAAATGGTGCACTTTCAATTGCGTTGGAAAGTAGACATCCAGGGCTTTCCAGCAATATATAATAGTCCATACTTTGCTCAAGGATAGACGACATAAACTGGTGTTCAACGCCAGTTCTCTGCCCAATTCTGGCGTCCAGCGCCAGAAAAGGATTAAAAGTTGGAGTTCAACGCCAGAAATGGATCCAAACCTGGCGTTGAACGCCCAAAACAGCCTTATGCACGTGAATTGTTTAAGTCTCAGCCCCAGCACACACCATGTGGGCCCCAGAAGTGGATCTCTGCACCACCCATCATAGTTTACTCATTTTTTGTAAACCTAGGCTACTAGTTTAGTATTTAAACAACTTTTAGAGACTTATTTTGTATCTCATGACATTCTAGATCTGAACTATATACTCTTTGATGGCATGAGTCTCTAAACTCCATTGTTGGGGGTGAGGAGCCCTGCTGTGTCTCGATGAATTAATGCAAGTATTTCTGATTTCTCCGTTCTTCCGTTCTACATCAGATTGAATGAATATCTCTTAGATTCCTTAATCAGAATCTCCGTGGTATAAGCTAGATTGATGGCGGCATTCATGAGAATCCAGAAAGTTTAAACCTTGTCTGTGGTATTCCGAGTAGGATTGTGGGATTGGATGACTGTGACACACTTCAAACTCGCGAGTGCTGGGCGTAGTGACAGATGCAAAAGGATAGTAAATCCTATTCCGGTACGACTGAGAACCTGCAGATGATTAGCCGTGCGGTGACAGCGCACTTGGACCCTTTTCACTGGAAGGATGGATGGTAGCCATTGACAACGGTGATCCACCAACACACAGCTTGCCATAGAAGGACGTGCGTGCGTGAATCAGAGGACAGAGGAAAGCAGAGATTCTGAAGACAAAGCATCTCCAAAACCCCAACATATTCTCCATTACTGCATAACAAGTAACCTTTAACCCATGCTCTCTTGTTTATTCGCAATTCAACTGATAAATATAATTGACTTCCTGACTAAGAATTGCAAGATAACCATAGATTGCTTCAAACCAACAATCTCTGTAGGATTCGACCCTTACTCACGTAAGGTATTACTTGGACGACCCAGTGCACTTGCTGGTTAGTGGTACGAGTTGTGAAAAGTGTGATTCACAATTCGTGCACCAGTAACCAAACTAGGTTAGTAGAAGTAACCAAACTAGGTTAATAAAAGCATGTGGATCATTTATCTACAGAAAATGTAAATCTAAGATAACATTGCAACATCACCATCTAGGAAAATTATAATCCAGCAAAAAAAAGATCCTAGGAAAAAAAATTTTTTCTTTATTTATTTATTTTCCATGTCCAACGAGAGTAATCTATTCCACATTCACTCATAGAACTATAATAAGGAAAACTATTCCTAAGAGGTACAGCGGAAAGTATACACCAACCTTCTATCAGTGGTGTCTAATATTTTGAGAATAACCATTCAAAATCAAAATCCAAAGCCAAGAGGCTGAAAAGCCACTCTTGACCAAAAATCCATATGCATCCATAAACCATCACACTATGTCAAGCTTTTAAATAATAATACTGAAGAACATATTGATGTAAGAGACCCTTCCAAGAAAAAATGAAATTGTAGTATCTCAAAAAGACTTTTGAATCAAACTTGTAATACGAGAAGCGGCAATAAGCCCCATGGGGGAGGGTAAAAAGATTCTAAAAATCTTAGTGTCCAATAGCCAAATCAGCGAAAAAGAATACACAACCTATACTCCTAATCAAAACTAACCCTAAATAACAAGCATATTCATTGATAACAAAATTAACAGATCTTCTAATTGAGCCTTTTCATACAACATCCCTAATTCATTCACATCATTGATCCAAATAGATATACCCAATCACATGGTCTAATTTTCAAGGAAGTTTTGCTCCAGAATGCTACAACATGCTTTCCTCAGCAATGAACAATTAATAGAAAAACTTAACACTAAATCAGATCATTTATACAAGTACCAATACCAGCAGCGAAAACAGCAGGTGAGAGAACAGAGGCAAGGAACAGGACGGCGGGACAAGTGGAAGATGGCAGCAACTCTTCAGACGACGAGAAAAGCAGAGGACAGCGGCCGACGGCTTGAACATCGACAATGGTGGCTGGGCGTGATGACGAATCCTCCAATAGCGGGCTCGTGGTAGGCGCGACTCTCTCTCTCTCCTTGGCCCTTGCCCGACAGCGCCTCTCTCCTCTGGGTGTGATACAACGGCACGGCGACAGTGATACTCGCCGGCGTCATCCTATTTAATTTTTAAAATATTTTTAAAAACAAAATATCATTAATTTGACTTAAATATTTTTAGTAAAATAAATTTTTGAATATAAAATTTTAAATAAATATAATAAATTATAAATAACTCATTATATTAATTTTCAAAAATTCGAAGTCTTACATTTAATATGTTAAAACAAAATTTTTTATTAGTTACAAAAATTCTTTAAATTTTGTGACAAATAAATAACTTATTACAAAAATATTGTATTTTGTGACAAATTACTTTTTTTGTTATAAAATATTTAGAGCTTTTGAGACAAATAGATATTTTGTTACAAAATATTTTAAATTTTTGTAATAATATAATCTTTTGTTGCAAAACATTATAACATTTTGCAACAAAATAACAATTCGATACGAAAGCTAACATAATTTGTAACAAAAGGAATCACGTTGTTACAAAATATTGAAATGTTTTGTAACAATAACTAATTATTGTTACGAAAAAATCATAATTTGTAACAATTTTAAATTTGATACAATTTTTTTGTTATAAATGCTCCATTTTCTTGTAGTGACTATGACATCTTTCTCCCAAATCATGAGCCCTCTTTTTCACTACCTCCTTCATTGAATAAAGCTCTCTAACTTTTAATGCAAGAACAAAGAGATATTTACTTTCTTCTCCAAAAGCAAGAAGAAGAGCAAAGAGGGCTAGAAACTATGGTGGCTACCATGACTGAAGTCGTTAACCGCATAGTTTCCTACCTACTTCTCATGCAATCAAGACACTCCCATTGACGAATGTGGAGGATAAACCAAAGAGCATAGTGAGGAAAAGAATTTGGAGCTTCAAGGTGAAGAAGAGGAGTTGAAGCAAGAACCTCAACCAAAGGAGAAAGTTGAGATAATTGAGCCAGAAGGAACGGTTGAAGAATTGAGAGAAATTGATCAGGAAGTGGATTTCATCATTAGTAATGTTTTGTCTATACTGACCAATTCCCTTGATGAACATGTTCAGCCTTCCCCCATTGAATTTGAAAGGGGTGTTGACATACATCTTATGCAACCTCTAAGGTATGATTTAAATGATGGGAAAGAGCTAGAAGAAGTTGGTGAAGAAGAATTTAAACTTAAGGAAGCTTATCAAGAGGTAGAGCTTGAAGAATCTTGTCAAGTGGTGGAAGCCCTTCAAAGAGGACGGACGGGAGTAGAAATTACTTTGTCAAGACCATTGGAGACATCTCCTCGTAAGTTACCATCACCACTTACATTTGAGTGGGTAAAATTCTTGTCCTTAAGCTTTATTATCCCGCTTGAATATGATTTGCTTGAGACGAATGGTCAATTTAAGAATATTTGTCGGTTGAAGAGCAAAATAGAGATGGTTAATCGTTGGAAGCACCATTCTAGGTTCATCATGGTTAAATCATCAAAGTTTAAATCCAATGGTTGGAGGGTTGCTAAATTTAATGGGTCTAGGAGGATGTTTGGGTGCTTATATAAGAATTCTGAAGTGATGACACCTGAATGGAAGCATGAAGATCAACTAGAAGGCGGGTGTGAGAATAAGTTTTAGGATCCTGGATTGCAAGAGGAGGATCAATTTTGGAAGCTCCTGACTTGTGTGGAACTTCACCAAGGTTTGGTGCACTTGATTGGAAATTCTGGAAATCATTTGAAGTCCAAGCACTGGTGGAAATTCAAGGATGAATTCAATCACAAGTCTCCTTGATTAGAGCTCTCCATAAGTCTAACTTAAGGACAATAAACAAAAGTGCTAGCCACCATGGTAAACTCTTTCTATTTTCTCTTTTGTATATAGTTGATGAATGAATTGAGTTTTCATTGTTAGGTACTTCTTTTCTCTATATCATTCTTGTATATATTGCTCTTAGATGTTAGTTTGCTTGGTTAGATTTGTGTTTTAAGTTTCATATTTGAATAGTTAATAATCTTGTCTTGAATTGCCTTTTTGTTTTGCATTGCATGCTTAAAGATTTTGTTAATTTTGGAGTTTGGCTTGTCTTAAAAAAAAAAAGAGAGCATGTCCCGTGTATGCGTGACCCCCAAAATTTGACCATGCATCAATAGTGCGTGGATTGTGCCACCGCATGGCCTGGATAGAGAGTTGTGCCAGGACCATGCGGGTACTGTGCAATGAGCACGAGCATCAGTCACGCATATGCGTGATCCATGTATACGCGTTGCTTCCCATTTTTCCCATGTCATGTGTACGCGTGACCTTCCGCGTACATGTGACCCCCTATTCACATACTCTTTTTTTCTTCTCTTCTCTCCATTTTTTTCTTCTTTTCTCTTCTCCTCTCTTCTTTCCCTCCTTCAACCATTATCCATCACCACCATTCACCATCTATCACCATCTCCATTTGTTAGATAGTTAGTTTAATTTTCTATTCTAGTAGATTAGGTTGTTAGTATAGGTTAGATTTTGGTGATAAGTGTTGGATTATTAATCTAATTTGCTGTTTATTGCTGCTGATTACTGGTATGATGCTATTTTGGCATTGTTATTGTGAATATTCATTGTTAGATTTCTTTATTTAAGATATACTTTATTGTTTGGTATTGAATTTTTCATGTTTAACATTTGTGAATACCAAGTGCATGTGAATTGCCTTCAAAGCATTCTAAACCTTTTGAATTACATGTTTTGGCCATTATGTTATTTAAATTCTTTAACCATGATGAGGCAATTGTATGTAGTTGATGCATTTTTTGTTAGGTGATGCTTGTTTATGATTGATTTTTATTTACGTCACCTAGTTCATGCATTGAGATTGAGAAATTGTGAAATTGGATTGTAAGCTTACCTAGTGACATCTTTTTGAGCTTTTTGAGCCTTGTGGACCATGCTTGTTATGTGATAGATTTCAACTTCTATCTCTGTTTTCCTAAGTTGCATAGCACCCATGTTCCACATTCTTTGTCAATTAGGTGATGCGAACTAAATTTCAAAGTGTATCATTGATTGATGTGTGAATTTTATATTTTATTTGGTCCATTACACATCAACCAATTTCCTTCATTATCCATTTTACAATTGCTTGATTATTGCTTGAATGCTTTCATGCTTCCTTATTATTTATTTTTTTGTCTTAACCTAGAAGTTTTTTTTAAAGTATCTTAAGCACACTAGAATGGATAAAGTGCATGCTTCTTTTGTGTAATTGTGACATAGTTTTCTATACTAGTGTGTGTGTTCCAAACCGCGCGCAAGCTTAGAATACGCACACTATTTTTTTTTAATGTCATGCATTAACTCACTCACTTCATTTTAGTGATTCTTGCCTCATTCCGACAATATATGCCTCCTTGCCTTTGAGTTTACTCATTTTACTATTTTATATTCTTCAGGATGAGTCATCATTAGAAACAAGGAGCAGAAGAAAGAACATGCAGCAGCCGGTTGATCCACTAGCTGAAGGTGGCAATCCCCACATGCTCATCTTTGAATGCACCAAGGACGATGCCAACTTTTAAGTGTGGGGAGGTCGTCCGGCCAATCGGCCAATTTTGGGTGAAAAAAATTCTAATCCTAACACTTTCACATTTTAATTTTTCTGTTATTACCATGCCATTTTAGAATTTTTAGTTGTAATTTCTTGGATTGAATATATATAATAAGCTTAGTCAAAATAATATATTTTCTTCTCCCTTCTACTACTCCCCTTTTCTTTTGTTATTATTTGCTCAAGAATGAGCAAAGTTCTTAAGATTGGTGTTGCAAAAGCTCCACTTTTTGCCTCTACTCTTCCTCCATGGCACCAAAAGCTGGCGAATCTTCAAAGAAGAGAAAGGAAAAAGCTCCCGCTTCTACCTCTGAATCTTGGGAATCATGGAGATTCCTTACCAAGGTTCATTGACGTTAGGATTTTTGCCAGTAAAGAATTTCATAAAAATAGTCGCATTGTAGATATAGTCTCTAAACCCACAGAAATCCCTTCGTACAAACATTTTGGTTGTCAAAAGTAACAAACCCCTTTGAAATTGATAACCGAGTATTCAAACCTCGGGTCGTCTTCTCAAGGAATTGCAGGGAGGTATGTTCTTATTATTGGTTATGAGTTTTTAAATTGGGGTTCTAGAGTTTGGGCAATGCGCACAGGTATAATTTCAAGCAATAAAAAATAAATAAATAACTGTAAAATAAACTTTTGGCAAGGTATGAGAAATTGGAGGTCCAACTTGGTTATCTCTCTCAACAATAATGAAAGTTGAATCTTAATTCCTCTTAGTTAACCTTTAAAGCAAAGGAAAGTCAAGAGACTAATTAGTTTGACCTTCGAATCCTATTTATTTCCTAAGAAAAAGTTGGGATTATTGAAGTTCAGTTCAATTAGCAAGATAGCGATTATCAATTATGCTGAGTTTGATAATGTTGAATTACTGATTTCTTAACCAAGACCAAATGGATTGGGAAATTCTGACTAATCCTATTTCTGGAGTTAGAACGCTCATGGTGCAAGAATTTTACGCTAGTTGGAGTTTATCCAATGCTCCATCATCCCCACATGTAACCAATCTGAGGTTACCATAGTCTGAACAATAATAATTCATTGCATTATGCTCGGAAATGAGGTGAAAGTGCACGAGGTAATACCTCAGGAGCTCTACAAGGTAGCTGGCAAAGCCTCCACCCAAGCAAGGCTAGCATTTCCTCACCTCATCTATCGCCTATGCCAGTCAGCTGGAATAAGCATAGCAGGAGATACCCTGATTGAGGAGGACAAGCCCATCACCAAGAGGAGGATGCAACATGCCACGAAGTAGACGCTTGGACCACAGCATGAGCCTGTTCAGCTACCTGCACCTGAGATCCCGGAGATGCCTCAGGGAATGTACTTTCCTTTTCGTGACTATTGGGACCAACCAAACACATCTATAGGGGAGCTGACCTATTCGGTGGATCAGTTGAGGATTGAGCACCAAGATCAAGCTGCCACCCTCCATCAAATAAGGGAGGATCAGAGGATCATGAGGGAGGAGTAGCAAAGACAAGGGCGAGACATAGAGGAGCTTGGTGCACGAATTGTGATGTCCAGGCTCAAACAATTCCTGGCAATGTGAGCAACTTGGTACGCGCAATCGTGATTACACTTTGATTATGTAAAATTTACGGCTCTTTCTTTCCCTGGCAATGGCGCCAAGAACATGGTGCCAATACCATGGTTCACAACTTCGATACAACTAACCAGCAAGTGCACTGGGTCGTCCAAGTAATACCTTACGTGAGTAAGGGTCAAATCCCACGGAGATTATTGGTATGAAGCAAGCTATGGTCACCTTGCAAATCTCAGTCAGGCAGATATAAAATAGTAATGAGGTTTTCGAAATTAATTAATAGAATAGGGATAGAAATACTTATGTAATTCATTGGTGAGAATTTCAGATAAGCGAATGGAGATGCTTTCGTTCCTCTGAACCTCTGCTTTCCTGCTATCTTCATCCAATCAGTCTTACTCCTTTCCATGGCTGGCTTTATGCAAGGGCATCACCGTTGTCAGTGGCTACATCCCCTCCTCTCAGTGAAAAATATGCTCACATGCTCTGTCACAGCACGGCTAATCATCTGTCAGTTCTCGATTATGCTGGAATAGGATTCACCCTCCTTTTGCGTCTGTCACTAACGCCCAACAATCGCGAGTTTGAAGCTCGTCACAGTCATTCAATCATTGAATCCTACTCGGAATACCACAGACAAGGTTTAGACTTTCCGGATTCTCTTGAATGCTGCCATCATTCTAGCTTACGCCATGAAGATTCTGGTTAGGAGATCTAAGAGATATTCATTCTAGCTTATTGCATGTAGAACGGAAGTGTTTGTCAGGCACGTGTTCATAGGGGAGAATGGTGATGAGCGTCACACATAATCATCACCTTCATCACGTTCTTGGGTGTGAATGGATATCTTAGAAGCGAAATAAGATGAATTGAATAGAAAACAGTAGTACTTTGCATTAATCCTTGAGGAACAGCAGAGCTCCACACCTTAATCTATGGAGTGTAGAAACTCTACCGTTAAAAATAAATAATTGAAAGGTCCAGGCATGGCCGAGATGGCCAGCCCCTCTGATCTAAGAACAATGCGTTCAAAGATGATCCTAAGATCCTAAGATGATCAAAAGATGCCTAATACAATAGTAAAAGGTCCTATTTATAATAAACTAGCTACTAGGGTTTACATGAGTAAGTAATTGATGTATAAATCCACTTCTTGGGCCCACTTGGTGTGTGTTTGGGCTGAGCCTGAGTGTTGCACGTGTAGAGGTCTTTCTTGGAGTTGAACGCCAGCTTTTGTGCCAGTTTGGGCGTTCAACTCTGGTTTTGGCTCCTTTTCTGGCGCTGGACGCCAGGTTTGGGCAGAAAGCTGGCGTTGAACGCCAGTTTACATCGTCTATTCTTGGCCAAAGTATGAACTATTATATATTTCTGGAAAGCCCTGGATGTCTACTTTCCAACAGAATTGAAAGCGCGCCATTTCGAGTTCTGTAGCTCCAGAAAATCCACTTTGAGTGCAGGGAGGTCAGAATCCAACAGCATCAGCAGTCCTTCTCAACCTCTGAATCTGAGTTCTGCTCAAGTCCCTCAATTTCAGCCAGAAAATA
>NC_029785.2:76677109-76680196 GCF_000816755.2 Arachis ipaensis
ACTTCAGACCGGTTGCTAGTGGGAATGATTGAGCATTGAATGAACTCCAACCATCCTCTAGCTACAGGCTTGAGGTCCAATATTCTTAGTTGGGTTAGGGATAGCCTGGTTTAGTCGCTTAGACATTCCTTTTATTCCTTTTAGGCCCTCCTATCCACTGATGCTCAAAGCCTTGGGATCCTTTTTATTTGCCCTTGCCTTTTGGTTTTAAGGGTTATTGGCTTTTTGCTCTTGCCTCTTGGTTTTAAGAGCTTTTGGCTTTTTCTGCTTGCTTTTCTTTCTAAAATTTTTTTTTTCGCCTATTTTTTTTTTCTGCAAGCTCTGTTCTTTGCTGCTTTTTCTTGCTTTAAGAATCATTTTTATGATTTTTCAGATTATCAAATAACATGTCTCCTAGTCATCATTCTTTCAAGAGCCAACATATTTAACATTCTTAAACAACAACTTCAAAAGATATATGCACTGTTCAAGCATACATTCAGAAAACAAGAAGCATTGTCACCACATCAATATAATTAAGCTAAGTTCAAGGATAAATTCGAAACTCATGTACTTCTTGTTCTTTTGAATTAAAACATTTTTTTATTTAAGAGAGGTGATGGATTTATAGGACATTCATAACTTTAAGACATAGTTACTACTACTAATGATCATGTAATGAAGACACAAACATAGATAAGCACATAACATAGAAAACGAAAAACAGAATGAACCATTGTACCATAGTTCTTTGGATCCGGGTTCTTACTTTGATTATGGTTCTTGGTGATCCATGCATTGGCATAGAACTCTTGAACCATTAGGATGCCGACTTGTTGGATGGGATTTGTTAGAACTTCCCATCCTCTTCTTTGAATTTCATGTCGGATCTCCGGATACTCATTTCTTTTGAGTTTAAAAGGGACCTCAGGGATCACCTTCTTCTTGGCCACAATATCATAGAAATGGTCTTGATGGGCTTTGGAGATGAACCTTTCCATCTCCCATGACTCGGATGTGGAAGCTTTTGTCTTCCCTTTCCCCTTTCTAGAGGATTCTCCGGTCTTAGGTGCCATCAATGGTAATGGAAAAACAAAAAAGCCATGCTTTTACCACACCAAACTTAGAATATTGCTCGCCCTCGAGCAATAAACAAAAGAATAGAAGAAGAAGAAGAAGAAATATGAAGAGGGAGAGGGAGATGTGGTTTCGGCCAAGAAGGGTGTAGAGGGGTGTGTTGTGTGAATTTGATGAAGAATGGAGGGCTTTATATAGAAGGGAGGGGGGGTTAAGGTTTGGCCATATGGGTGGGTTTGGGTGGGAAATTGGTTTTGAATTTTGAAGGTATGTGGAGTTTATGAGGTAGGTTTATGGGGAAGAGTGGATGGATGTGAGTGGTGAAGAGTTGATGGAGAAGAGAGATTGAGGTGATTGGTGAAGGGTTTTTGGGGAAGAGTGTTTATGGGGTTGTGTGAAAGAGAGTGGTGAGAAGAAGTGAGTAGAGGTAGGTGGGGATCCTGTGGGGTCCACAGATCCTGAGTGGATCCTGTGGGGTCCACAGATCCTGAGGTGTTCAAGGATTTACATCCCTGCACCCATTAGGCATGTAAAAATGCCTTTGCACACAACTCTGGGCGTTCAGCGCCAGGTTGGTGGCCATTTTGGGCGTTCAACGTCCATTTGTGTGCCATTTCTGGCGTTGAACGCCAGAACCATGCCTGTTCTGGCGTTCAGTGCCCAGAAGCTGCCCATTTTGGGCGTTTAGCGCCAGCACCATGCTCTGTTCTGGCGCTGAACGCCAAACAGATGCTCCTCCAGGGTGTGATTTTTCTCTGCTGTTTTTGATTCCGTTTTCAATTTTTATATTTATTTTGTGACTCCACATGATCATGAACCTACAAAGACATATAACTAAGAAAAATATAGTTAGATAAATAAAAATTGGGTTGCCTCCCAATAAGCGCTTCTTTAATGTCAATAGCTTGACAGTGGGCTCTCATGGAGCCTCACAGATGTGCATAGCTTTGTTGAGACTCTCCAACACCAAACTTAGAGTTTGACTGTGGGGGCTCTGGTTGACTCTGCTTTGAGAGAAGCTTTTTCTGCTTCTCTCCATGGTTGCAGAGGGAGATACTTGAGTTTTAAACACAAGGGAGTCCTCATTCCATTGAAAGACTATTTCACCTCTGTCAACATCAATCACAGCTCTTGCTGTGGCCAGGAAAGGTCTTCCTAGGATGATGGATTCATCCTCTTCCTTTCCAGTATCCAGGACTATGAAATCAGCAGGGATGTAAAGGCCTTCAACCTTTACTAACACGTCCTCTACTTGTCCATAAGCCTGTTTTCTTGAACTGTTTGCCATCTCTAGTGAGATTTTAGCAGCTTGCACCCCATAGATTCCCAGTTTCTCTATTACAGAGAGGGGCATGAGGTTTATCCCTGAACCAAGGTCACACAGAGCCTTAAAGATCATGGTGCCTAAGGTGCAGGGTATTATGAACTTTCCAGGATCCTGTCTCTTCTGAGGCAATGTCAGTTGATCCAGATCACTTAGTTCATTGATGAACAAGGGAGGTTCAACTTCCCAAGTATCAATGCCAAATAATTTGGCATTCAGCTTCATGATTGCACCAAGAAACTTGGCAGTTTGCTCTTCACTAACATCCTCATTCTCTTCAGAAGAAGAATACTCATCCGAGCTCATGAAGGGCATAAGGAGGTTCAATGGAATCTCTATGGTCTCTAGATGAGCCTCAGATTCCTTTGGTTCCTCAGAGGGAAGCTCCTTATTGGTCACTGGACGTCCCAGGAGGTCTTCCTCCTTGGGATTCATGTCCTCCACTCCCCTTGTAGGTTCGGCCATGGTGCTTATGTCAATGGCCTTGCACTCTACTTTTGGGTTCTCTTCTGTATTGCTTGGGAGAGTACTAGGAGGGATTTCAGTGATCCTTTTACTCAGCTGGCCCACTTGTGCTTCCAAATTCCTAATGGAAGACCTTGTTTCATTCATGAAACTCACAGTGGCCTTAGATAGATCAGAGACTAGATTTGCTAAATTAGAAGCATTTTGTTCAGAGTTCTCTGTCTGTTGCTGAGTGGATGATG
>NC_029785.2:76680637-76700624 GCF_000816755.2 Arachis ipaensis
AGTCACCAAGCATCTTCCTTACATTATTATTATTTTTGGCTGCCATCTCCTCTTCCTGTTCAAAAATTTCTGAAAGGTTATTTCTGGATTGTTGTAATTTAGCTTCTCTTAATTTTCTCTTCAGAGTCCTTTCAGGTTCTGGATCTGCTTCCACAAGAATATTCTTATCCTTGCTCCTGCTCATATGACAAAGAAGAAGGCACAGAAAAATAATAATAATAATAATAGAGATTCTTTATACCACAGTATAGGGATCCCTGTGTGAGTAGAAGAAGAGGGGGAGACAAAGAATGTAATATAATGGAAGAAACACAACTGTGAGGATGGTAGAGATGTGAGATGAGATGTTAGGATATGAATGAATAAATAGAATAAGATGGGGGAGGGATAATTTTCGAAAAATATTTTTGAAAAAGAGTTAGTGATTCCCGAAAATAGTTTTTGAAAAATGTTAGTATTTTTCGAAAATTTTTAAAATCAAAAATAAAAATAAGAATAATTAGTTAATTAAAAAGAAATTTTTGAAAAAGAGGGTAGATATTTTCGAAAATTAGAGAGAGAGAGTTAGTTAGGTAGTTTTGAAAAAGTTAAGAAACAAACAAAAAGTTAGTTGAAACAAATTTTGAAAAGATAAGAAGTTAGGAGGTTAGAAAAGATATTTTGAAACTAACTTTTTGAAAAAGGTAAGATAAGAAGATATTTTTGAAAAGATATGATAGAAATTAGTTTTTGAAAAAGATTTGATTTTTAAAATCTCAATTAATGACTTGATTCATAAGAAATCACAAGATATGATTCTAGAACTTAAAGTTTGAATCTTTCTTAACAAGCAAGTAACAAACTTCAAATTTTTGAATCAAAACATTAATTGTTATTCTTATTTTCGAAAATTTGGTATAAAAATAAGAAAAAGATTTTTGAAAAATATTTTTGGAATTTTCGAAATTACTAAGAATTTTGAAAAAGATTTGATTTTTGAAAAAGATTTTGAAAAAGATAAGATTTTGAAATTGAAAATTTGATTTGACTCATGAGAAACAATTTGATTTTAAAAATTTTTGAAAAAGTCAATCCAAATTTTCGCATTTGATGAGAGAAAAAGGGAAAGATATTTTTTTGATTTTTGAATTTTTTATGAAAAACATGAAAATTATGCAATGCATGAAATTTTTAGATCAAAACAATGAATGCATGCAAGGATGCTATGAATGTCAAGATGAACACCAAGAACACTATGAAGATCATGATGAACATCAAGAACACATTTTTGAAAAATTTTAATGTAAAGAAAACATGCAAGACACCAAACTTAGAATTCTTTAATGCTTAGACACTAAGAATTCAAGAATGCATATGATAAACATGAAAAGACACAAAACAAAAAATCATCAAGATCAAACAAGAAGACTTACCAAGAACAACTTGAAGATCATGAAGAACACCATGAATGCATGATAATTTTGAAAAATGCAAGATGCATATGCAAGTGACACCAAACTTATGATATGACTCAAGACTCAAACAAGAAACAGAAAAATATTTTTGATTTTTTATGATTTTCTAATTTTTTTGGATTTTTATTTTATATTTTTCGAAAATTATATGAAAAAGAAAAAATAAGGATTCCAAAATTTTTAACATGAACTCCAGGAATCTTGCATTCTTAGTCTAAAGCTTCAGTCCAGGAATTAGACATGGCTCACTAGCCAGCCAAGCTTTCAATGAAAGCTCCGGTCCAAAACACTAGACATGGCCAATGGCCAGCCAAGCTTCAGCATGTAATTCAGACATGACATGCCTGACATACCCTACAGTCGTGTAACAACTGATGGTTGGAAGCCTCAGTCCAAAAGAATTTAGACATGGCTTTACAGCCAGCCAGGCTTCACATGCTTCATGAAATACTAGAATTCATTCTTAAAAATTTTGAATAAAATTTTTGAAAACATTTTTATATTTTTTTTTTCGAAAACAGATGAGAAAATTTTTGAAATATTTTTGAAAAATTTTTGAAAATAAAATAAAAAGAAAATTACCTAATCTGAGCAACAAGATGAACCGTTGTTTGTCCAAACTCAAACAATCCCCGGCAACGGCAACAAAAACTTGGTGCACAAATTGTGATGTCCAGGCTCAAACAATCCCTGGCAACGTGAGCAACTTGGTACACGCAATCGTGATTACACTTTGATTATGTAAAATTTACGGCTCTTTCTTTCCCTGGCAATGGCGCCAAGAACATGGTGCCAATACCATGGTTCACAACTTCGATACAACTAACCAGCAAGTGCACTGGGTCGTCCAAGTAATACCTTACGTGAGTAAGGGTCGAATCCCACGGAGATTTTTGGTATGAAGCAAGCTTACGCCACGAAGATTCTGGTTAGGAGATCTAAGAGATATTCATTCTAGCTTATTTCATGTAGAACGGAAGTGTTTGTCAGGCACGTGTTCATAGGGGAGAATGGTGATGAGCGTCACACATAATCATCACCTTCATTACGTTCTTTGGTGCGAATGGATATCTTAGAAGCGAAATAAGATGAATTGAATAGAAAACAGTAGTACTTTGCATTAATCCTTGAGGAACAGCAGAGCTCCATACCTTAATCTATGGAGTGTAGAAACTCTACCGTTAAAAATACATAAGTGAAAGGTCCAGGCATGGCCGAGATGGCCAGCCCCTCTGATCTAAGAACAATGCGTTCAAAGATGATCCTAAGATCCTAAGATGATCAAAAGATGCCTAATACAATAGTAAAAGGCCCTATTTATAATAAACTAGCTACTAGGGTTTACATGAGTAAGTAATCGATGTATAAATCCACTTCCTGGGCCCACTTGGTGTGTGTTTGGGCTGAGCCTGAGTGTTGCACGTGTAGAGGTCTTTCTTGGAGTTGAACGCCAGCTTTTGTGCCAGTTTGGGCGTTCAACTCTGGTTTTGGCTCCTTTTATGGCGTTGGACGCCAGGTTTGTGCAGAAAGCTGGCGTTGAATGCCAGTTTACGTCGTCTATTCTTGGCCAAAGTATGAACTATTATATATTTCTGGAAAGCCCTGGATGTCTACTTTCCAACGCAATTGGTAGCGCGCCATTTCGAGTTCTGTAGCTCCAGAAAATCCACTTTGAGTGCAGGGAGGTCAGAATCCAACAACATCAGCAGTCCTTCTTCAACCTCTGAATCTGATTTCTGCTCAAGTCCCTCAATTTCAGCCAGAAAATACTTGAAATCACAGAAAAACACACAAACTCATAGTAAAGTCCAGAAATGTGAATTTAACATAAAAACTAATGAAAACATCCCTAAAAGTAACTAGATTCTACTAAAAACATACTAAAAACTATGTCAAAAAGCGTATAAATTATCCGCTCATTAGAGCTCAAATGCTCCATTGGGTTCTCCGGAGGGAGCATCAGTTGCCGTCACTGAGGTGGTTGAGCTCCATTATTCCCTTTATCTATGTTATTTCTGTTTTCCTTGTACTTTACTTTATCTTTTTTGAATTCTAGTGCATGACCACAGTTAGTATTTTATTTCTTTCTAGTATTATTTTCTTTTGTTTTATTCTGGTTATAAGATTTCCTATGTATCTATCACCATGGTTAAATTAATTAGATGTTTCGAGTATATCATGAGCTATTTCAATTAATTAGATGTGGTACCCTTGCATTTACTTTCTGAATGTATGAATTAACTGTGCATGTCCTCATGCTAAGCTCAAGAGAAGCTATAAAGATGAAGAGGAATGGTATGAAATGCAACCTATGAATGCAACTACATGCTAAATGCTTTTACTTACTTGGTTAAGAGTAAATAAGTTCTCCAAGACAAATACAAACCAATTTCCACTAATTCAAATCATACAATAAAAAGCAAGTGAACTTGTAAGAAGACAGCTCATGAAAGCAGGGAACATAGAATTTAAGCGTTGAACCCTCACTGGAAGTGTATATCACTCTAATCTCTCAAGTGTATAGGGTAATTCACTCTAGTCTTCTCTAATCATGCTTTCTAAAACTTTGTTCTTCATCTAACCAATCAACAAAATTTAGTATACCAATGCAAACATCATGAGGTCTTTTCAAGGTTGTAATGGGGCTAAGGTAAGGGTAAGGATATATATATATATATAAGGCTAAGTGCGCTAACAAATTGAATCCTTGACTAGTCTAAGATCTCACCTAACATATACATACTTTATACAATTTTAAAATACTTGACCTAACTACCCAAATTTTTCCCACTTGTATTACATGCTCATGTATCAAACTTATTTTTGAATCCCTACTTTTTCATATCATCCCATGTTCCCATAAAATTTCCTACACTTAAATTTTACACAATATCTATCTTAAGCTAACCAAGGATTCAACTTGGGATTCTTATTTTGTTTTTCTGCTTAAGACTAGTAATGTGGTTATAAAACAGAGGGGATTTAAAAGCTCAAGGGGGCTAACAAGGGTGATGTAAAAGGTAGGCTAATTTTGGGATAAGTGAGCTAAAATCAAACAATGGCCTCAATCATATGCAAACATGTAAATATACTAAATATTGGACATATAGATTGGAACAAAATATAGATTACAATCATAGAGAAGAAAACACACAAGAATAAAATATTTATGGTTAAATAATGTAACCATGCAAATAAGCTCAAAATCTCACAGGTTGTGTGTTCTTAGCTTTTTAAACTATGTTCCAATTACAACTTCAAAAAAGTTTTAACATAAAAATTTTTCAATTTAAATTAGTGAAAATTTTCAAAGAGAGGGTCTTAAAAGAATTTTATTACTTTAACCAAGTAGTAACTAAATGCACAAAATCAAATAAATATGCAATCAAATATGCAATTGCAGTAACTAATTTAACAAAGAAAATTTAAACATTGGTGTTGAAACAGAAGGTACTAACCCATGGAAATCGGTATCGACCTCCCCACACTTAAAGATTGCACCGTCCTCGGTGCATGCTGAGATTTGCAGGTGGACGGGGGTTGTGGTTCCTCAGCTGGGGCTCTTTTTGTTCCTTTTCTTGCCGGTAGTTTGGGAGTAGCTTTCTCTTTACCCTTCTTGGTGGCCATCCTGAAAAGGGAAAAAGAAAGTGACTTATAAAGCTAAGGGTTAGAGCAAGGAAGAGAGCGGGAAAGGTGGTAATCAATGCACAATAAAGAAGAATGACGTTAAGACACGCTCATGAGTACATGTGAAAAGTCATCAATGGAAAATAGCTAGTGCATATGATAACAATTGAATGCATGGTGTTTATTGGCATGCAGGCAAAGGCATGAGTAGCATAGATCAAGCATTCAATGTCCAAGTTAGATTACCAAGTCTTTCAAATTAGCAACATGTTTGTAATGACAATTATATTGAATGAATATGATATAAAAAAGGGTTTTGTGAAAAGCAGGCGTTCAAAGTAGTAGGATAAAAGATACTGAAAAGTAGTGCACAATGCCATACGGGCGTTTTCACAAACACATAGCATGCATGGTAAATAATCTAATGAAAATAATAAATTGAACATGCAAGCAACCCTTTAAAAATAAATATATATAATTGTCAAATAATTCCTCTAATAATCCACAAGTAAAATATAGAAATAATGACCCAAACAAATTTCTAACACCAATGAAAATAATGCAATGAATGAAAGTATGCAAATAAATTAAAATAAAATAAAAAGAAAAATAAGAAGAATGAGAAGGGAAAGAAGATAAGAAAGGAAGAAGAAAGAAATAAGAAAAGATAAGAAAAATAAGGATTAGAGAAGAAAAAAAAAGAAAATTGGCTGATCTGGATATTCTGTGCGCCGCTTGTGACGCGGTCGCGTGAGTGACGCGATCGCGTGGTGCGTGATAAGGACAGGTGACGCGGACGCGTGGGTCACGCGATCGCGTGGCCTGTTTTGTGCGATTGGCGCGAGTGCAGCCTTGCGGTCGCACAACTCTCTGTTCGAAACTCTTTTTGCCAAAAATCTGGGTGATGCGATCGCGTGGGTGGCCATCTTTTGAAAATGACGCGAACGCGTGGGGTACGCATTCGCGTGGGAGGGCTTGGGCTTCCAGCACGAGTCCAGCCCAACTCCAGCTCAACTTTCTGCCATACACCCATTTACGTCGATTCCACAGAGCCACGCGTTCGCGTGGGTGACGCGGACGCGTGGGGAAGCTATTTTTCAAATAACGCGGCCCCGTCAGCGACGCGGTCGCGTGGATCAATTTGAGCCATTAGCGCGCCTCCAGCCACGCTTTCGCGTGACTCTCTGTTCATCCTCATTTCTTCCGAACGCACATACGACGCGGACGCGTCGGTGACGCTGTCGCGTCGCGTGCGAAAATCCCTTTTTTTTTAAGTCTGAAAAAAAAATATGCAGAATGCACTGTTAATATGAATGTGATGCAAAACTCCAGGTTCAATATAATAAAATAAAATGAAACTCAAAAACAAATAAAACTAAATAAAAATGAAAAAGGAACGATTATACCATGGTGGGTTGTCTCCCACCTATCACTTTTAGTTAAAGTCCTTAAGTTGGACATTTGGTGAGCTCCCTGTTATGGTGGCTTATGCTTGTATTCATCCAAGAATCTCCACCAATGTTTGTATCTCCAGTAACCTCCGGGGTCCCAAACTAGGCGCAGAAAGCCTTCAAGTAAGTTAAAGCAAGTGACAAGGCCCCAAGAGTGTTGATTACCGGGATGAATTCCGAGGTCCCAAATCTTGCTTTTGCACCCGTCTTTAAGTTGATTATCATGATTCCATCCGGGTGGTTCAGCTTTAGAATTCTCACTGAAGCGTCCAAACAACTTCCTGGACCCATTCAATTGAGATTTACACCAACCTTTGCTTTTAAACTTAAAGCTTCCAACCATGATGAACTTTGCAGGACAATTCTTACCACTGGCCATCTTCCTCTTACTCTTAATGCCACAAAAAGCTCTAAGTTGACCATCCGTCTCTAGTAGCCAAGGGATATGAATTTTACCCACTTGAATGTTGTGAAGGATGATGGCAACTTAGGGGGAGGGGTTTCCAACAACTTTGGCAAGGTAATTTCAAGCTCCACTCCCTTGTGCTCTTCTTTGACATCTTCTACCTCTTGATCAACCTCTACAAAATCTTCAACCATGATCTGCCTTGGAGGTTGTACGCTCTTCTCAACATCAACATCAAACACCGTGGAAGGAGACTTTGTGACTAGATTTAATGAGGAAAGAGAAAAACAATAAAATGACACCAAATTTCAAATTTTTAGATCAAAACGAAGAAAACAACTAAGAACAGCTTGAAGGTCAAGATGAACGCGAAGAACAACTTGAAGATCAAGATGAACACTAAGAACAAATTTTTGAAATTTTTTTTTTAATAACTAAATGAAAACAAATAACCTCTTAATTTATGGAAAAGCAAAAAATAAAAACAAATAAACAAGCAAAAATAAAAAAAATATTTACAATAACCAATAATAAAGCACACGTTTGCAATTCCCCGGCAACGGTGCCATTTTGACGTTAGGATTTTTGCCAGTAAAGAATTTCATAAAAACAGTCGCGTTGTAGATATAGTCTCTAAACCAACAGAAATCCCTTCGTACAAACATTTTGGTTGTCACAAGTAACAAACCCCTTTGAAATTGATAACCGAGTATTCAAACCTCGGGTCGTCTTCTCAAGGAACTGCAGGGAGGTATGTTCTTATTATTGGTTATGAGTTTTTAAATTGGGGTTCTGGAGTTTGGGCAATGCGCACAGGTATAATTTCAAGCAATAAAAAATAAATAAATCAAGATAGCGATTATCAATTATGCTGAGTTTGATAATGTTGAGTTACTGATTTCTTAACCAAGACCAAAAGGGGAAAATCTAAATTATTTATATAAATAAAAGAAAGCAATCATAAATCTGAAATACCTCAAATAATATTAATTAAGAAAATCATAACATGAATGTAGCATAAGCCAAATAGGCAACATAACTAATATAAGTATTAAAGTATCTGAAAGTAAGAGATAAATATAAAGCAAAAGAACATTGAACCTGGGATTAAGAGTCACTCCTAAAACTAAGAGAAGTCCTAAATCCTAATCCTAAGAGAGAGGAGAGAACCTCTCTCTCTAAAAACTACATCTACTCCTAAAATTGTGAATGTGAGAGCCTCCCCATGAATGGATGCATTCCCCCACTTTATAGCCTCTAATCTGTGTTTTTTGGGCCGCAAACTGGGTCAGAAACAGCCCATAATTCGCTGGTTGCGAATTCAGATTCGCTAATTTTCGTCACTTGCGACGCGGCCGCATGGAGCACGCGGTCGTGTCGCCTAGCGTCAGGGGAACTATAGCATATTATATATCAAATCGAAGCCCCGGACGTTAGCTTTCCAACGCAATTAGAACCGCGTCGTTTGAGGGCGAAGAGGTCAGGCTGGACAGCTTAGCAGTTTCTCCAACTTCTTGTATTCCTTCCACTTTTGCATGCTTCCTTTCCATCCTCTGAGCCATTCTTGCCCTGTAATCTCTGAAATCACTTAACACACATATCAAGGCATCTAATGGTAATAAGAGAGGATTAATAATAAGCAAATATAAGATCAAAAAATCATGTTTTCAATCAAAACACATAATTAGGAAGGAAATATAAAACCATGCAAATAGTATGAATAAGTGGGTAAAGAGTTGGTAAAAACCACTCAATTGAGCACAAGATAAACCATGAAATAGTGGTTTATCATTCATCAAGACCACTTCTATGATGTGGTGAGGTATAAAAAGGTGATACCCGAGGTCGCCTTTAAGCTCAAAGAAGAGGAATATCCAGAGATCCAACATGAAATTTGGAGAAGGGATTGGGAAATTCTGACTAATCCTATTTCTGGAGTTAGAACGCTCATGGTGCAAGAATTTTACGCTAGTTAGAGTTTATCCAACGCTCCATCATCCCCACATGTAACCGATCTGAGGTTAACATAGTCTGAACAATAATAATTCATTGCATTATGCTCGGAAATGAGGTGAAAGTGCACGAGGTAATACCTCAGGAGCTCTACAAGGTAGCTGGCAAAGCCTCCACCCATGCAAGGCTAGCATTTCCTCACCTGGAGCAGCAAAGACAAGGGCGAGACATAGAGGAGCTCAAATGCTCCATTGGGTTCTCCGGATGGAGCATCAGTCGCCATCACTGAGGTGGTTGAGCTCCATTATTCCCTTTATCTATGTTATTTCTGTTTTCCTTGTACTTTACTTTATCTTTTTTGAATTCTAGTGCATGACCACAGTTAGTATTTTATTTCTTTCTAGTATTATTTTCTTTTGTTTTATTCTGGTTATAAGATTTCCTATGTATCTATCACCATGGTTAAATTAATTAGATATTTCGAGTATATCATGAGCTATTTCAATTAATTAGATGTGGTACCCTTGCAATTACTTTCTAAATGTATGAATTAACTGTGCATAATTGATATTAAGGTTAAGCATATTGGCTCTTGAAGAACAGTGAATTTAGAGAAGTATTATTGATTCTCTAAAAAATAAAAAATATTGATTCTTGAAGTAAGAAAAAGCAGCAGGAAAAGAAAAGAAAACTAATAGAAAAAGAAAAATAAAAAGCTCAATGAAAAAAGAAAAGAGCAAGGATCCAATACTTTGAGCATCAATGGTTAGGAGGGTCAAAATTGTCCTAAAAAGCTCAAATGAGTTACTATCCCTAACTAAATACTTATGGTGGAAGGTATCAAGTAAAAAGCTTGAGACTGAGCAGTTAAAGTTGTGATCCCAAAGCTGATGAGTAAGCTTAAGAACTTTGGGCACCATTGTCTGGGAATTTAAGCAAAGCTAAATTCGAATCCAGAGGGTTCTCCCAGTTAAGTGCCTGTGGTGTTTATGTATCTGGTGGTAATACGGGAAAACAAAACGCTTAGAGTCACGGCTAGGCCCAAAAGGTGCAAAGCACCAAAAGAAACTGTGTTCAAGGAAGAAGAAAAACTAAAAGAAGAGAATCAATAATATCATCTGGATTCCAGTTCCAAGGGATGTCAATACTTCTAAGCGTCAAAGGAAAGTGAGATGCCAAAACTGTTAAAAAGTAAGGAGCTAATAATCCCATTCAATATTTGGAACTGAGCTTTATTGACAACTCTGAGACCTATTGTATTTTTCTCATCTTTTTAGTCCTACTTTGTTTTTGGTTTCTTGAGGACAAGCAACAGTTTAAGTTTACTGTTATGATGAGTGGATATTTTATACTCTTTTTAGTATCATTTTCTTAGTGTTTTCAGTTACATTTTATCAAGTTTTAGTAGGTTCTAGTGCAAAATTCACCTTTGGGATGCTAATTTGAGCTTTTGTGTTTTTATTATGATTTCAGGTGATTTTTGGGTGAAAATGGCAAGTTTTGACAAAGTTTGATTCAAAGGCAAAGAAAGGATAGCAGATGCTATCAAATCCTGACCTCCGTGCATTATAACGAGCCTATCTTGAGCTATAAAGGTTAAATTTACGCGCTCTCAATGGTGCTGGAAAGCTAATCTATACTTTTCTTTGGAAAGGACTGCCCAAAACGGGCGTTGAACGCCCAACTTACCCCCTTTCTGGCATTCAACGCCAAAGAAGGACCAAGGCTAGTGTTGAATGCCAAAAACTGGCGTTCAACGCTACCAAGGGAGCACAAAGTAGCATGGATGTTAACTTTCCAACGCAACTGGAACCACATCATTTGGACCTCTGTAGCTCAAGTTATGGTCGTTTAAGTGCGAAGAGGTCGGCTTGACAGCTTTTGCGATTCCTTCATTTCTTCATGAGTTCTCCATTTTTACATGCTTTTTCCTTCATTCCCTTGATCCAATCTTTGCCTCCTAAATCTGAAATCACTTAACAAACATATCAAGGCATCTAATGGAATCAAAGGTAAGTTAAGATTAAACAATTAAGGACTTAAAAAGCATGTTTTCACTCTTAAGCACAATTAAAGGAGAATTTAGAAAACCATGCTATTTCATTGGATAAATGGGAGAAAGGTTGACAAAACCCTCTAAATTCAACACAAGATAAATCCTAAATATGGGATTTATCATTCATCCAATCACGGCCTTTGGCTCAAAATTCATTCATGTTCAAACAATCACGGCGTCCGACCCAAAATACACCACAACACAATTTAACTTTTTCAATACCTCAATTGAGGCTTATAACTTACCAAAAGAGTGTATCTCACCTAATCACGGTCTCTGGCCCAATTCTCATTCAATATTCATTAACCAACCGAGGTCACACATTTCACCATTATTCAACATCATATTCAATCAATAATTCAATTTCTACTTCATTGACAATAATTCAACCTCAAGACATACCATATCACATAATTCATTCAAGTGCACTAATCCAAAATCATCACAACACCAATCATACCACTTCAACCTATTCTAGAAACGTCTAACCTAGGTTTTCATATAACGTTATATAATGTTTATCCGAAACTAAAATCCACACCTTCGTTGACGGCGGTTTCTCAAATCCTTTGAATCTCCTCTACGATCACACCCAAGATTTAATCAACGCAACCAAGCCTCACCCAAAATCCTCCTCCAATCAAATGGTGCATCCAATTCTGCACCAAATCAAACCAAGTATTCAAGCTACTCTGTTTTAATCTAATCATACCAAATATCAAGTATTCACACTAGGATTTTCACTTAAAATTGGGGATCGTGGAGGGATTAAGTTTTCTTAGTTTGTACCACATAATCATGGGTCAAAACTCTTTTAGAAATTGTGCTTGAACTTTTCCTAAAGCATTAAAATCATAATTTTTCAAGACCTCAAATCCCAAATTCAAAAATAACATGAAATGGAGAAATGGAATAAGGTTCTTGGAACTACTCATCGCAAAAGTTAGATAGAATCGAAGAGGATGAAAAGATGATCACGTGGCCACAAACGAATCGTCGATCAGAGTTCCAGTTTGAGAGAAAAGTGAAATTGAATGGATGGGTGAATAGTAAAATTTGGGTTAGGCTCTCTTCTTTAGCTCCTCGTGGCTCTCCTTCTCTTTATGAAATGAAGTAAAATTTTGGGTGAAAAGGGGGGTGAGTCACGTTTTATATTAAGTCGCGAGTTAAACATTTTTGTCCTTTTTGCCTATTCGCCCCACCTAAGGCCAAAATCTTTAAGATAAGGGTTCTGGTATTTATTCTAGATATTTTTCTGGTTATATTTACAGTTTTATTTTCTCGTATGCAGTACTTGATAAACTTAAGCCTATATAGTTAATTATAATGCTGGTATACATTTTTCCAAAATTAATTATATTTTCGCACTCAAATTTATTTTCTAAGTTAAATTTTCACTGATGATTTTTCAAATTGTAAAATTTAAATCTTTTAACTCTTTTAGCTCACTTTTAATTAATCAATTAATTATCTAATTAATTATTTTTCGGGTCTTACAGCATGTGCCTTGCTTTCAGATGAAATGATTGAGACTTTATTGAAGGAATTTTCAAAACCATGTCAAGCAAACTATCCGGAAACGTTGTGACAGACAAAGACCACGCCATGTGAGAGGCTATCTTAGAAGTATTTTCTGGTATACCACACATCCTTTGTAAATGGCATCTTCGTCATAACGTTATACAAAATACAAAAAAAAAAGTATTTTTTGGATAACTGATAAACTGCTATTTTATGGTTTATTTTATATTGAATTGAGCGGATCTTATCAATTTTGCTTAAGTGACAAACAAATTAAATTTGATTGAGGTTTAATTGTCGGTTTAGATCTATACTTGCAACGCGATTATTTTTGTGAAATTCTTTACCGACGATTTTTTCCCCATCAATTTTTTGCGCCGTTGCCGGAGAATTACAAACGTGGGCCTTATTATTGGTTATTGTGAATATTGTGAATAATTTGTTTTTTCGTTTCTTTGTTAGTTGTTTCTAGTTTTAGGAGTTTAGTTTCATTATTCCTTATTAGTTTTTGTTTTTATTTTCTCTTGATACTATAAATTCTCACCCCTTTGGCTATGAGTTTGGTTACAATCATGTTGTAGGAAGAGGAGATTACAATGAAAGCTTACATCAAGGATGGGACAATCAAAGATGGGAGGAGCCGCAAGGATTCGATCAACCCTCTTGGCAACAACCTCCACCCACTTACTATGAGCAAGAACCATTCCAAGGTGCATATCAATCCAATGGATATGGTGGACCCTCTTGTAGTTACCAACAAGCCCCAGCCCCACCATATGTCTATGAAACCCCTTCTCAACATAGCTTTGAACCACCATACTCACAAGCCACCTACTACCAAAAGCCCTCATATGATCTTAACCCTTATCCACCATACCAACCACCTTATGAGCCATATGAACCATATATAGAACCACTCCAATTTCAACATAATTACCCTCAAGAACCACCACCTCCATATACACCTTGCCCATACCCATCAACCCAAGAGCTATATGATCCTAATCATGTTATTCAAGCAGAACAAGAGTCAAGGGATCATCTCAAGGAGACACTGGATCAACTTCAAGCAACCATTCATCAAATGGAGCGAGTGGAAAGCCGAAAAGCACACGAAGATCACATGGCTAAAGAATCTCAACTTGAGAACAAGTGATTGAAGTGTGTTCTGCAACAAGTGGAAAAGATAGAGAGTGCTGAACCACCACACCCTTATTATGATGAACCACCCTCATATCATGAACCTTTCCTCCCAAGTAATGAACCCTCATATCCACCCCAATCTCCAATGGATGACACTCTAAATGTTCTTCTTCAAGAGCAAAGAGAGATGCAAAGGACGACACAAGAGTTCATAGCTACCTTGACCGAGGTAGTAGGTAATTTAGCCTCTTTGCGCTTCGACACTCAAAGTACTCTCATAGCTACATGTGGAGAATCAATAGAAGAGCGTAGCATGAAGGAGATACTAGAAACTCTGGTGGACAATGAAGAACATGACTTTGTATTGGAACAAGTGGAGGAAGCCGTAATAGTCGAAGAGGAAGAAGTGGTCGAAGACTTAGGAGATGCCGAACCTCCATGGGAATCTAGAGTTGTAGAGTATTCCTCCAAGAAGATTGAAATTGATGTCAAGAAGGCTTGTGCACAACCTCCATGGCATATTCCTATTGAAGAATTGGATGGGATAGATCAAGAAGCAAGTTCCCTTGGTGATGATGATCATGAATCAAGTGATGAATTTGATGAATTTACATCTGCAAATAAACTCCGTGGGTATGAAGAGCCTTCTCTAAGTGAGTTTGAGAATGATGAGGAAGTAGAGAAAGGGTGGGTCCTTCGGAAAGGGTGGACGGGAGTTGAATATGCTTTGTCAAGATCGTTGGAGACTTCTCTACCTAGGTTGCCATCTAGTCCTTCACTTGAGTGGGTAAAACTTATCTCTATTCGCTTTACTGTCCCACTTGAGTATGGTATTCTTGAAACGAATGGTCAACTTAGGAGGCTTTGTGGCATTAAGCGTAAGAGAAGGATGTTCAGTGGTTGGAGTTGCAAATCTAGACTCATTAAGGTCGCGATTTCAAGAGCTAGATGCAAGGGGATCAACTTTGGGAGCTCCAAGCTTGCAAAGAACGCCCTCAAGGCTTGGCAAATTCACTTCGGAATGCTGAAGCTTATTGGAAGTCCAAACGTTGGTGGAAGTTCCAAGATGAGTTCAAGTACAAGCCACCATGACAAGGAGCTCACCAAATGTCCAAGTTAAGGACTTTAACTAAAAGTGCTAGGTGGGAGACACCCCACCATGGTAATTTCTTTCTAATTTCCCTTTTTGTTTATATTAGTAATAAGTTAAATTATCAATTTTAGTTATGTTTATTTCGTTTGATTTATGGTTTAGTTGTTTATTAATTTCTGGTATTATAAAAAAAAAAGAAAAAAAAGAGCGTGTGTCGATGCAAATTTCACTCTCTAGTAAAATGTTACAGAGAGTTGGGCTGAAACGGCGCTGGAATTGTGCGTTTAGCACAACCCCACCCATGCGTACGCGTCGCTTTCATTTTGTGGCTCCCACGCGTGGGCGTGCCTGACGCGCATGCGTCGTACGCAATTGCTGCCCCATTTAAACTGAACAGAGAGTTGCGCAAAAACGGCGATGGAATTGTGCGTTTAGCACAATTTCACCCGACGAATACGCGTGCTGCACGCGTACGCGTCACTTTCGTTTCTCTCCACCCACGCACACGTGTCAGTGACGCGTACACGTGGGTTTGAATTCACTAACACCCCTTACGCGTAAACCCTACCCACTCGCGTCGTTTACCCCTTCCCCCTCAACGTTACATTTTTCTTCTTCTCCCTCCAAAACCCATAACCACCCTCCATCAACCAGCACCGCCACAGCCATTATCGCCGGCGAATTCCCTTTCACCATCACCAAACCCTTCCTTCTCTCTCAGCTGTTTCCTTTCCGGTCGCTGCACTTAAGGCAGAATTTGGAGCCCTGTTTTGTGTGCTTCCCTGTGCTCTTCACCGTGCCACCCTCTACCGCTGTAGAACCACTGTGGCACCGCCACCACTGGGCCAGTAACGCCTCAGTTCTCTTCCAGTCGCTGCCCATTCCTTTTCCATTTCCATTTCTGCTCTCCCAGGTTCCATGTTCTTCCTCTTTCAATTTTACTCTATTTTTAAATTTTCTTTTAGTTCATTTTTCAAGTTTATATCAGTAGTTGATTAGTTTCTGTTTGATTAGGTTAGATAGAATTGCATGTGGTTAAGTAGTTAGGATGTGGTTAGAGGATTTAGGGCTGATTTTTACTCTTTTTTTACTGTCTGAAATGGATGATTGAACACTGCTTGTCGAATGATGATGATTTTGGTGCTACATGCTTTCACATGCTGTTATTTGATACTGTTATATATTGATCAATGCTGATGCTTTAATGTTACATGTTCACAATTTGTTTGCTCATTGCAACTCTTTGTTCTTGTCATGCATTGATGCTCAGTACATTGTGGATTATGCCTGTTGCTGTTCAAATGAAGATCACTATTGTTGTATTTTATTTCTTGCTCTAATCTAAACTTAATCACTCAATTCATGATGCTTAATTGTTTGAATTCATGTTGAATACTTATGATTGGTTGTTAAATTCAAAGAAATGAATGCTGCCCGGTTATAAATTCTTACTTTTTCTTATTGGTGGCTGGTTTTAAAACAAACAATTCCTGCTATTGAGTCCTTATTTCAAATTGAACTTCATTCTTGGATTGAGCTATGTGTAATTGTTGAATATTTATCACTTGCAATTGACTACTGAATTCAATGAAGAAATGCTACCTGCATCTACTACTTTTGTGCATTGTTGCTGATTTGGTGATGTGTTTCAAGTCATTATTTTTGTTCACTCTCAATGAAGGAATGCTGCTATGCTATTTTGAGCTGTTTTGTTTTGCTTAATGTTATCTAAATCATATGGAATTACTGCTCGGTGCATCTGTTTGAATTCCTTCAAATTCATGTGACTTGTTGTTTACTGCTGTTTTAATTCGGGAACGCTCAAAGTACTACTGGAATGTTGTCGAACTTTTCTAAAATCTTTATGCTATTAATTTCCAATTGTGAACTGAATTTGGCATATTTTAAATTTATTTCTACTTGATTACTGCCAAATTCAATTCATGAATTGGTCGGCTAGCATTTTCAGCCCATCTTTGCTTCCCTTTATTTGAACTACTTCCTTGATGGCGACAAGGAACTATTTGGCGAAATTCTGTGTCAAATAGAACCTTGATTGTCCAAGCGATTTTGAACCTCTTTTCTATTTTTAATTTTGTTTCAAGTTATGTCAATACCCTTCTATTTCTATTTTTCTGTCTGTTTGCTTATTTTCCTGCTTTTCTTTCCTCTACTTTATTTAATATTCTGTATCCTGTAATTTCTATTTTCAGGATGTTTGACAGAGGGAAATGCAGCCAAGGTTACCTCAAGTAAGAGGAAAAGATCACAGCCATCCACTGAACCGGCGACCTCAGGCTTATCTGAGCGGATGCTTAATGAGAAGGATAAGGCTGACCAAGCTACGTGTCTAACATCCCATATAAGTTTTCCAACCTATACTGTGAGCTCAGATTTGAGCACTTTGATAAGCAGAACCTCATTGTGGAAAAGAGACTAGATGTACCCTCTGATCTGAAGCAGTATACTGAGCGTTGGATTGCGGAGAGGGGTTGGTTATTTCTTGACAGAGAGCTAGTGCGAGTGAATGAAACTTGGGTCCGAGAGTTCTATTGCAATTACTACCGAGCGACCCTTGATGCCGTTCATCTCAGAGACATGCAGATTCTGGTTACAGAGGAGGCTATTGAGGACATCCTCCATTTTTAGCCTATGATCAGTGATAAAGATGCCTTCCATCAGGCCGAGGAGGATATTAAATGCATGTCTTTTGATTGGGATACAGTGTATTGTACGGTTGCCCTTCCTGATACCCCTTAGGAGCAAGGATCCAAGAAAGAGACTTCGAGAGGCATTAAGTTCGACTATCTGATTAAAGAAGCCAAGCTGTGGCAGCAGATTTTATGTACCTATGTCATGCCCAGTACTCATGCTACTAAGATCCCGGCTGATATAATAGTTCTGATTTGGTGTGTCTTAGAGAAGGAGTTGTACCTTCCATGCCTCATCAGGAGATACATGTACCGGGCCAATATCAGAGGCAACTTGCCATTCGCTTGTTTGGTCACACAGCTAGCTCATCGGGCTGAGGTACCCTGGGAGCAGGGCGATGAGGCACTGGCCGCTCATAGTAAGGAAAAGGTTATCCCTTGGGGTGACTGATTTGGTGACCGCCTAGTAGCCCGGCGCAGAGACCGAGCATCCATAGTAGCAGCTACTGAGCTGGCTACTTCTTCAGCTGCAACAGGACCATCTGCACCATCTCAACTAGCACCTTCATCTGCATCACAGCAGGTCTACCATCTTGTGCAGCACCGCTTTGAGCACCTTGATCAGATGGAGCGCTGCAATCAGCGACGCTATGAGCAGTCTGAGCGTCGCAATAGTCGACGCTATGCACATTTGAAGCTGATTGTGACTTCGGGGCGTACTGACATCCTCTCTGAGCTTGACACACCCTCGGAGCACTCTGAGCAGGAGGAGGATGAGTAGGTAGTGGCCCAGCAGAAGGAGACTCATCCTGAGCATCCTACAGAGCCACAGGCACCTACACAGCCACAGCCGACAGAGCCAAAGGCACATCCTTCGACAGGCGACGATAGAGATGTAGGCGATGATCATTCACACCTACCTTGATTGAGAGCATCAAGGACGATGCTGTGATTTAAGTGTGGGGAGGTCACCATCATCGGTGGAGTCTATATTTTGGTGAACTATTTCACACTTTTGTTCTATTTTGCTTTATTTTGTTCTAATTTTCTTTTAGTACTTGCACATTTTTATCTTATTGTACTTTTGTTTATTTTTACTTTGTTGTATTTTGCACTTTGGGCTTGTTTATATCTTAGATATTTAGCTTGAATTGCACTTTTAGTTTATTAGTTGTGATTTAGAAAATATGGATTATTAAGCTTAGTTTACCCTTTTGCATATGAGAAGTTGGTTTGATTGAAAATAGGGAATAAACTAAAACTTTTAGCTTTTCATAATCACAATATTTCATTTAGTATATATATAATAATAAATGTTGGTTAATTTGTTAAAAATTGCAAGAAATTCATTTTTCTTAGAAAGGGCATTTGAGATTCACATTGATTTGAGTTAAAACTTTTTGAAACTTGCATGATATATATATAGTTGGAATATGGTTTTTGAGCTAAGAACACAACCTGTGAGATTTTGAGCTTAATTATATGGTTACATTATTTAACCATGATTTTTATTCTTGTGTGTTTTCATCTCTATGATTGCAATCTATGATTTATTCCATTCTATATGTCCATTATTTAGTGTATATTCATGCATATATATGATTGAGGCCATCATTTGATATTAGCTCACTTATCCCAAATAGCCTACCATTCCATTTACCTTTATTTGCCACTTTGAGCCTTTTAATCCCCATTTGTTCTTTATATCACCACATCACTAGCCTTAAGCGGAAAAACAATTAATTGCCCTATTTGAATATTTGGTTAGCTTAAGATAGTGTGTGTCAACTAAGTGTGGGGAAATGTGGGAACTATGGTTGATGAGAATGTATTGTGTTTTTACTGACAAATATTGAGAATTTGGGTGCTTACTCATGTGAAATTAGAAAAAGCATATGCATTGATATATTATGTTTTCATTCATATAAAAAGAAAAAGAATATATTAAATGAAAAAGAGAAGAAATAAATGAATAGGGGATAAAACTACCCCGTTGTTAAGTTCATTAAAAAGATCAATGCATATGTGGTGGAATTAGAATTGATACATGAGTGTGAAAACACGCAAAAGTGATATTTTAGGTAGCTAAGCTTAATTTTAGAATTATATAGAGTGTGTGTATGTGAGGTGAGAACTTAGGTTAGTCAAAGATTCATATGATAGCTCACTTGGCCATACATATATCCTCACCCTTACCTTAGCCCCATTACAACCTTGAAAAGCCCTCATGATATTTGCATTTGTACACTTGATAATTTTTGATTGGTTAGATGAAGAACAAAGTTTTAGAAAAGTATGATTAGAGGAGATTTGATGCATAAGTTCTACCATTTTGCCTTCACTCTTTTGGTTCTCTTGAGCTTAGCATGAGGACATGCTAATGTTTAAGTGTGGGGAGATTGATAAACCGCTATTTTATGGTTTATTTTGTATTGAATTGAGTGGATCTTATCAATTATTCTCACACTTATGCATATAATTCGCATGTTTTACATTTTCCTTCCTAATTTTATGCTATGATTGAAAACATGCTTCTTTGGCATTAAATTTGCTAATTTTAATCCCCTCTTATTACCATTCGATGTCGTGATATGTTTGCTGAGTGTTTTCAGGGTTTATAGGGCAGGAATGG